>NC_137463.1:76579181-76754367 GCF_964235325.1 Thermobia domestica
GAATCGGAACATAGTTCTCCGCAGAAGAATGAACGCTAACCATGTAGCCACGAAGAAGCTCAGCTCCTATTTGCATATGTATGATCAGTTTTTTCTTAATTACAAGAAAGATTATTGACGCGAACAATCATCTAAGGTACTATTTCGCTGAAACTTGTCGCAAAGGTTAGTATTTGTCTGCACATTTAAGTGATTTTAAATAAGAGACATTTTCAATGAACTGCTGACAACTAAAGTTTTGGAATAGGCAGGAAGAAAAAAACTTTTATTATTTCTTCCTTGATTGTATTTAGCCAGGGGTGTCATTTCGGGAAGGCAGGGGCAACTGCCTCCTCTTTGAGTTTGAGGGATCGATACTTTTTAATCACTTGTATACTAATATAGCAATATAAAACGTGAAATTCCAATATCGGTGGAGTATCTTGTCCCCCCTTCCCCACCCGATAAAATCTTAAATGACGTTACGGTATTGAGCATATCAAAATAACTACTCATGCGAAGTTTCGCAGCTCGACTGCAATTGATTTGGTGGAAAAATGTACTTAAAACTTCCACTGTTAGATTTTCCTTTTTCGGAAAATCGTGAACTTTTACTTGGATGTAAATAACTAAGGTCTTAAAACAGAAGCATGAGTTATACCTCAGAGGGAAGTTTTGAAAATTTCCTGACAAAAATATTCATTTCTTTATTCTATTTGCTTATACAATAACTTGACATGTTGGATACAATACAAAGAAGAAATATTTAGTTTTTCTTTTTTTCCTGAACCCATCCGAACGTTTGCTTGTGAGTTCCACACAGTAGGATTGCAGCAGTTGATTCTCTGCTACTGCAGCATCACAGCTGACGGAGTCCAGCAGTTTCTGCGAAATATTAACCCCATTATACATAATCAACTTATGCATATAAGTGACTGCCAAATGATGCTGCTACATGTTGTGATGAAGCAGTTTACTACCACCCATCATGACATCACAACTACTGGCAAACCCAGCAGTTTTTCAGCGAAAATATTCCTATTATAAAGCACATAAACACATGAGTGACTACCAAGCGTCAAACTGATTTCTTAAAAGAAAACCTGACCGTGTGTTTTTTCACTTCATGTAACAACGAGGCAACTCCTATGCGTTGTTTGAATAATAACCAAACAGGATTAATCTTAAAGTTTGATCAACCCTATCGTGTATGTAAAAGAAAATCTACCAGGAACAATAATAAACTTCGTTCATCTTTTGACAAAATCTCCAGTTTGGCGCTCTGTATGGAGACAATGCTTTAAATCCGGAAATCTTTTCGTGTTTAATCCAACCAAAGAACCTGCATATCATGGCTTTCTGAAAATAGGGTTAGCATATTGCAGACTTAAAAAAAGATCTTAGATTTCAATAAAAGATCAATAAGATCAATATTACTCGAAAGATCTGTTAATGTCATAGGGAGAAACAGCAACATCATTTCCGATTTTTCTTGGGAACTAGGGGAAGGCAAGAAGGTCTCCATCGACGTACGCAGAGTTTCACGTTTGTCGTTAATACAGGGTGGACCACAATAAAGTTTATCATTATAATTTAGTAAATCTGTACACGAAAGAACCAAGGTCCGTCGATCCTTAGGAAAAGCCTACAGTAACGATCAGCAACTTTTATCATTAAAAAATTTTTTAAAAAACTCAAAATGGACTCTGTTTCTCTCAGCAAAACATCTTGCCTTTTCCGTTCGATATTTTCTGGTGTTTTTACAGTTCTTCGCTGACCACCTGCTCTTCTTGGAGGTTTGAACTGTCCACTTCTTCATCCAAGTTCAAAATTGCTGGCTTGGGAGTACATTACCAAAGTTTAAAAAAATGTTGGCTTGGAGAGCACATCTTTGCAGTTAAAACGTAATCTATAAACTTTTTCTGTACGGTTATGGATGATTTAATTTTCGTATACTCGTTTACAATGAAAATATGCTGCTCTACACCATATGAGGTCGCCATTCGGTGTAGCGTCACGTATGTGTGGCCTAATAACCAAAACAAAAAGGATAAAAAATTGAGTTGCTGAATTCAATTAGCTACGTACCGTTACTGTACAAGCTTCCTGCACTGACAATGAGTTACTAATGTATACAATGGTAAACCGTGTTGTGCTTCACCCTGTATAATCTATAGGTCTACTAGGCCCTATTGATTGTTAGGTATTTGTTCCTCTGCTCTCCACCAGATGATAACTCAGGAGAGAAAATATAAAACTAAACTTTTACAACACTGATTACAAAAATATTATGAATATTGAAGCTAAAGCAGCTGTCTGTATTTCCCTCCCCCAATAAATAGATAAATTATATATATATGACAATTCTCAATTTTTCTAAGTCCACCCGCAACATATTTAGGACTCGAAAAAGATGACATATCTGGGTAATACACGGACATCTTGAAACTCTATCTCAAAATAATTTTTAAAAAAAGCTAGGAAAAATTAACAAATACAGTGACTCAAGACTAACATTTTCTGATGAATTTGTACAAAAACAAAGATTTTTTTTTCATGGTTGTATACTAAGGTGGACAGTGTACGCTGCTGAAAGGGACACTAAACTGAAAAATCAGATCAAATCAAATTCATGGCTGTATATACATAATTATCTTAAAATATTTATATAGCCTACCTACAACCTAATAAGTATAAAAGCTATGCATATCCATCATTATTATTTTATGCAGAAAGAACTATCTCATCGCAAGTAGGATGCCAACAGGGAGATCCTGCAGGTCCAATGTTGTTTAGTTTGGCTATTCATCCGATAGTCCAAGCGCTTTGTTCTGAATTGAACGCCTTTTATCTGGATGATGGAACCCTAGGAGGATCGCCGAATATAGTAATAGAGGACATGAAGCATTTAATTGCAGAATCTAAGAAAATTGGACTAGAGGTGAATCCATCGAAATGTGAACTCTATTACACATCGGGTAAAATAGACACAGACGTAGAAACCCAATTTAAAGAGCTGTTGCCAGGCATACGTATTTTACAACCAGATGAATTATCGTTATTAGGGTCTCCGCTCCACGAAGAAGGGTATGATATCCATTTCGAGAAACATATGAATAGTTTCAAAGTAATAACTGAGAGACTAAAAAATTTACCAAATCACATAGCTTATTTTCTTCTCAAAAATTGCTTCGGCATTCCAAAGCTAACGTACTTTTTAAGAACTGTTCCAACATGGAAAATACCATCTAAAGTTTTACAGATAGATAATTATTTGAAAAAGGCATTACAGCTAATAATCAACTATTCCCTAAACGAAACCCAATGGACACAAGCAAGCCTTCCAGTCCGCCTAGGAGGTCTAAACATACGGAAAGCATCGGACTTGAGCCTACCAGCCTTCCTTTCCTCTTGCCATGGGGTGCGTCCACTTGTCTCCAATATTTTAAATAGTTCAGTTGACAACGTGGATATACATCACATGGATGAGGCTTTGGAAATTTGGAAGGGGATCCACAACAGTAAAATTCCTGAGACAAAAGAATTACAAAAAAGTTGGGATGCAATATTATTACAGGAAGTAATAGATAATGAAGTAATTCCTGAAAGTATAATTGACACTGTGCGTATGAAGGCTTTACAGAAAAAAGAGACCGGTGCTTGGTTGCAAGCCACGCCATCTAAAACAATTGGAACCTTTTTAGATAACAAAGTTTTTCAAATATGTGTAGCTTTGCGTCTGGGGGTAAATATCTGCCATACATTTACTTGTACATGCCAAAGCAGAATGGATGAAAAAGGGTTACACGCACTAAGTTGTACTAAAAGTGGAGGAAGATTAGTACGCCATGGTGAATTGAACAACATAATAAAACGAACACTGACGAGCATTGATTTTCCAAGCATTTTGGAACCACCAGGAATGTTTCGAGAAGATGGAAAGCGGCCAGATGGAATTACCCTAACTCCATGGAAAATAGGTCAACGGTTGATATGGGATGTCACATGCGTGGATACCTTTGCACCATCTTATTTGCCATCAACACAAAACGAAGCAGGTAGTGCAGCTGAAGTGGCCTGCAAGAGAAAACACTCCAAATATTCTAAACTGAAAGAAGAACATCTTTTCGTTGCTTTTGCAACTGAAACTATGGGGGTTTTCAGCAAAGAAGCTCACAAATTTTTGAAAGAACTGGGTTCCAATTTGATTGCTAAATCAGTCGACGCCAGAAGCCAACAATTTTTAGTACAACGCATTAGCCTAGCTATACAAAGAGGCAATGCGATTAGTATCTTAAGCTCCTTCCCTTCACACAAGTTAGAAGAAATCTTTTATCTTAATTAAACATAAATTTTCCCTTATAAATTTTCAAAAATAATTCATTTTAGCGGCTCATTCTTGAAAAATATTTGATGTATAGAATATCCATTATTTAACGGATTCATAAGATCATAATGCATAAATAGCTTATATTTTTTCATATCTGTAATTTCTTGCTCTGTCTCTTCATAATATCATTGTGGCATTGGGGTTTTATATTTCCCATCTAAATGTACTAAAAGTATTTCACCTGTTCTCTAAAACTCTTTCTGTGATAGAAAAAAAAACAATATCTCATTGTTATATTAAAAATTTAAAATTATATAATAAAACAATATTTTACAACAGTAAAAATAAAAAATAAGTATACAGTGGAATAAAAACGAAGAAAATGCATTCCCTTATTTAATTCAAATGAACGGTTCAGTAAAACATATATATATATATATATATATATATATATATATATATATATATATATATATATATATATATATATATATATATATATATAAAGAATAAAAGAAAGAAGGATGAATGGTTTCATTAGTAATGGACCAAATTCTTTTCAAATGTCAGGAAAGTTGTTTTTATTTCTCGGATCAGAAAGAAAATTATGAACGGGAAAAAAGTTCAGAAGACACCGTCTTGTACATATATATATATATATATATATATATATATATATATATATAGAGAGAGAGAGAGAGAGAGAGAGAGAGAGAGAGAGTGAGAAACAGAACATTTCATTCTCCAATCTTTTACGGATGTTCCTTTGAAATCGGGTTCCTTACAGCCTTTTTCTTTTTTTGTTACATTTTATTTTTTTTCTTAATTCTTTTTTGGATAAAGAACATGAAGAAGAAGGCAATGTTGAAAAGGTCAAACAAAATGACTCTCAAGGGGGCAAGGTATCACTTATACTCTTTTTTTCCTTTTTCCACTCCTTTTTCTTGTATCACTTTTCTTTATGAATAAGACAAGATTTTTTTTTATTTATTTTTAAAGGAAAAAAACACGGAAAATTCAATTGTTTTGCTTTTACACATTTCGCTCCCGTTTGATATTATTTCTGTATATTTTTTTTTAATGTAAACTCTGTTTAAGAAGATCCCATCCAAAAAAACAGCTGCTTTTTTTCCCTTTACAGTAGCTACGGATGCCGCTACCTTTTGTACTCTATTGGAGGTCCTCGTACAATTTTCAGCAGAGCAATGCAATATCACAGGGCAACTTCTTGGGTTCACAAAAGGATAAACAGATCAATAAAAAATGACTGCGTGTAAAACAGCTTTTACGATTTCTCTTAACAAACAAAAGGATAAGGAATAACGATTCCGTTTTAACAAGAAGACGTTAAAATGTTTTTACTTTTTCTTTCTTTTTTTTTAAAAAAAAGCCCAAAACAAATAAAAGATAAATTACTACTAAACTATAATGAAAAGAAAAAGTTCCTGTTCCGCATTTACTCTAAATTGACTTTTGTGCCTAGTACATCAAAAGTTCCGTTAGGGCAAAAGGTTGATAAATAAGCGCTTAATCCCGAAGTTTATTACCCAGACTAACCTGATGAAACAGCAACAATTCTCGAAGAACTGTTATTATTATACCTAGGTACTATTATTATTTACTACTACTACTACTACTAGTAGTAGTAGTAGTAGTAGCTGCAGTAACAGCAACAGTAGTCCCATCACCACCACTACTATGCATCACATATGATAGAGAGAGATCGGATCATGAGGGAAATAGAGTCGGTCAAAAATAACCCCAACCTGGAGAAGTAAAGTTATTTGATTACCCTTGTATGCAATGTGCTATCACATCTCATAAGATACTGTCACTGCCAGAACCCGCTTAGAGTCACTACCTAACACATGCTTGCGCTCCTTCGTAGGTGGTCTGGACTCGATCCTAGCTAAGTGGCCCCGCGTGGCTTAGTCGCTAACGTTCTCGACTTTGGTGCGAGCGGTCTCGGTTCGATTCCCGGTAGGGGCACTCGGTCGAAAAAGTGTAATAGTCAGATTAGGCAAATGCCATGATGGTACCTAATATAATGGTCCTAGGACGCTTCCCCAATACTTTTTTCTTTCCTTTCATAGGATAGTGTGCTCGCCGAGGAACGTCATCCCTCATATACGTGACGGGCTAAATGACCTTAGATGCCAACAGCCCAGTAATTTAACTCCTAATCCTAATCGACCCCATTTAGGGTTACTCGTTTTAGATACAAAACTAAGCAATGATTCAGGTCCAAGTTTAAACAAAAATGTCCTATTTTCTTAAAGCGTCACTACTGAAAAGGGAATCCTTCAGAATATGATTTATTTTCAGAATATGATTTATTTCCAGTGTTCTCATTAGCTTTATCATTAATTAGCTATTCTGTCTGCTTTAACGTTCTACTGAGTTAATTTCCTCCATTATTCTCATCCTCAATTCGAACGACTTATACAATAATAATAATAATAATAATACTCATAATAAAATAATGATAATACCAAGTATACAACAGCATTAATTCATTTCTTTGTATATTTAAAAACAAACACTGCACATATGCACATAGTACATGGTAGCCTATTATGTTAATATCAATGTCTGTTTATTAGTAACACCTAACGCAATTGAAACAGAATCTGTCGGTCAATCACAGGTGTCAGGTATTGATTAAATGTTAGATCAATTATTATGGAAAAATTTCAAACAGTGGTACATCATCACTTCTTCCCCTCCCCCCCCCCCCCCCCGCTTACTACTAATCACCAACAACAGCACCGTATTCTATACATGTAGGGTATTCAGACACAGATACACACACCAATCATGTATTATACAATATCCAGGTAAACGTACACACACAGGCATACATACATACATGAGCGTACATTCAATAGGTTGCACCTGGGCTGAGAAAGGGTGTGTTGTGTGTTTGAAATCGATACTCCTATACAAGCGATATAATAAACAATTCAAACAACAGACGAACCACGCTTCTCTATTTTTGTTTTCCACAACACTCTTTTTTTTTTTCTTTCTTGAAATTCCCACATATGCATAAAAATCTCTTTGTGATACCACTGTCGCTACAGTAAATACCAGTTCAATGAAATACAGTACTTAAAAAGACGTGTATTCCACAAAATATACACTACAATGGACCAAATTATTCTCAGTACGATTACATGTAAGCAATCAATACTTAAAATAAGCAATGTTTTTGCTTCATTTAAAATTAACAGGAATTGTATTCCGGTAAACAATTTTGCAAAACAAATTGGAAGAAATACAAACAGGATTCCAAATAGAGGCAACAAGGGCGATTTCCCTCCATCTTCTGCCAACCCAAAACTTTTTTATTTTGAAAAAAAAAAAAAAAATAGAAGCACACATCAATAAAATCACTAGCTCTTTGTTTCAAAAGCACCGGTTTTGAAAACCAGTAGGGGTATTCTACTAATTCACAGTTCACAACCGAGATCTTGAGGTATGGCATACATCCAGGTGTAACTAGCGGTAATTCCAAGAAGTCTACCCGCGGAAAGTTTTGGAAAATTGATCCTCCTGAAATGCAGTTTTACGTATTTTTTTGAATAAAAATAAAGTTCTGTTCATGTTTTTCTCTTTTCACAGTGGAAAAATATATATTCTTGAACAAGAGTGCGGCGGTGTAACATGGGAGACTCTGGAGTTGCAACCTTCCAATTTCAGGTCTCGTCACGCCGTTCTGAACACCGACCACTTGAGACATAAGAAATATGAAAAATTTCGTTTGAAAATTAAGTGAAGCTCGTTCAGTCTGTCATTTAAAGAAAAATAGTCGTTTCATCGTGAAAAATTACAGCGAAAAGGTTTTTTTTTTTTTTTGCCACTTTTGATCTTAAGCGTCACGATCTCCGTATTTACGTGCTATTTCTGGTAGGAATGCGCACGAGACAAGATTTGTGGCTGTCTCGTCTCGAAAATGTGCTGTAAAAGTGATGTCTCGACTCGAAAAATGTATATTTTTCTATTGGAAGAGCCGTGTCTCGACTCGAATTTTGTCACGAAAATCCTGTCTCGACTCGTCTCGTGCGCATCCCTAATTTCTGGTAAAATCTCTGCCCAAACTTTGAATCCGCTGTCCTTCTTGCTCTATGAAAAATTGGGCCTTACTATCATTTAAGAAATACGGCAAAAGACTAGATGATCACTTCCACAAAAATTATAACGTGTTCTCAAGTACTGAAGTACCCAGAGTCGTCACCGCTCACTTGTTTTACTTTCTTACATCTATTTGTGTGTGAAATCTGCGTTAGTTTGAACTGTTTGTAAATCAGGATAAGAAAAAAAAAAACGAACATTTTCACATTTATTTTTCTCAAATTTGTGTTTCACGACTCATTGCTGAGGAGCACGATAACTTAGCGGTAGAGCGCTCAACTCTGATCTCAGGTCATGTGGGTGTTATGTATAACGTCATGTCCTGAATTCCCCCGTTTCCTCCCATGTTGTCACCTCACCAATCTTTTCAGTATCATTCAATTTCATTAATAATTCGTCTTCTTTAGCTTACAGGGCATAACCATAAGACATAAATTAGGAATTTTAATTTCATGAGTGATTGTATAATTTTACGTAACAAAGAGATTTTTTGTACTTACTCCAATTGCAATTTTTGAATGAGATCATTCCATATTTAAGTGTTTATTTATGTATTGAGTTAGAATCTGTAAAATAGTTACTTCTGTGCCGTAGTGTAATACAGTATATAAAACAGCTAGTTGAACACAATGATCTATACTGTGAGAGAAATTTATTTGAACTGGTAAGTCTAACTGCTAAAATAAGAGAGCCCTTTTTTATATAGACTAGTTCTTTAGACTTCGTTTCACCACTATATGGACTATACAAATGATTGCTAGCTTTTGCCACTATGGTTGTCAGGGAACTCTCTCAATAGCATAGATTTTCTAAAATGGAAAAGTGTATCTTCTACTGTACAACAGAGATGAACATACACAGTAATCATTAATAACTTAAAAATTCGGAATAACTGTTGTATTAACGCAATAATACAAAGAATATTCTACGCTAACTCGTTTTAGTACATATATATTGTTTCTGTAAATAAAAGTTCCTTAAAATACCAGGAATTGAATATCTCTGAAGATCATTGATGGCACATATTAAAGAAACATTATCAATTTTTCTCACAATTTTTTCCTTGGTATTATCGAAATATTTTACGGTATAATCCCACACGCGAGAGAGAAATTCCGAGAAATATTGTGTGCATAAGCTTTTGTGATTTTATTTTTAACTCCATCTTCTTTTCTCACTCCTTCCTCCCAAGAAAAGGACACTTAATAATGTCGCACCGGCATGAAAATACAAACACACCACGTAGATAGAGAACTGTTTAGTCTTGATACTCATCTCCCTTAACTAAATCTTAAGCACAGCATGTTCTACACTTCCGCCTGTGAATTTCAGGAAAGGTTATCCTACAAGCATACAATCCAGCACTGCATCATAGCTCACACAGGTCACGCACCTACAGGATAAATATTTGATTCTTCCACCCCATTTGATTCAGTAACTGGGAAAGAGATTACCCATAAGGGAAAGTTACTATTGTGTGTAGTGATTTCAAATCTGAAGATTAATTCTAACTGTCTGCATCTTTGGGAGAAGAACGGGGTGGATGCGAAGAAAAAGCTTTCTAAATAACAAAATCCTTTCTTTCAAATTCCTTCTTCGTGCACGCACACTCTTCTTTTATATACATAGTATATGTGCAGACTGACAAACTGTTTGGGATTTTTGTTTTACGCTTTTTCTCCCTCCGTGTAGCATTATTTCTCCTCAATACCAAGATCCAATCGCGCAGCCAGAATTTTCTTTTAAAGTGAACAAGTCAAATTTCTATTTTACAGTAACATGTGCTTTTGGAAAAGGATTGAAATAAAATATCACCAGATCTTTAACGTTGGTAAAGTATGTAATTAACAACTGTAAGCAAACATAAAATAGATCAAATGAAGAAATTACCATAGTAGAGAGGTTGCAACAATGAGTAAAATTATATGAAACGGAATCTATAGCTTAACACTGGTTAACTCGTAGATAGCTAACCCTTAGTTTCGTCCACTCGGTAGGATAGTGGTTGATCGCAGTAATTGGAGGAGTGAAAAAAGTGAAAACGAACAATAAGGAGATACGGAAAGCAACTAGGAACCTTCTGCATTAGAGGTGAGAAATCTATAACTGTGCCATCCAAAAGTAGTTAATTCTTTCAATAATTTTATTACTTTTAGCATCTTGTCAGATACTATGAAGTTTTAATATTTCTTCATATATAACCGCTTCAAAAAGTACATCTGAAAGTAGTCTTTTCATTCCCCCCATCGAAGATGATTTGTTGGTTATTGGTCTGCCATAACGACGCGACATTCCCATTCGCCAGTGTTGGATATATATATATATATATATATATATATATATATATATATATATATATATATATATATATATATATATATATATATATATATATATATTGCACGAAATACCTATTACACTTTTGACAAAAACGAGACTTCTTCCCATCATCCGTATGGCTAAAACTCCAATTTACTCCAATATATCTACTCCCTTGGACATAATTCCCAAACAGAACGACCTGAAGTCACGAAAATTGCTACCACAGTCACATGACTACGGTATCTCGTGACTGCAGACCACGAAACAATGTTTCTCACCACGTCAAAGAAAATCTCCACTAGTTTCCGCATATTAAGTCGATACGACACGCGTCCATTACTATGCTTGTAATTCCTGTTTACGCAGTAAGCTGTTTACGATTTCCTATATTTCATAAGTCTTACCCGAATGTAACTTCATGAACAAATCCACTTCACTCTGACAACTTGTGCCGAATAATTGACTAATCTATCTCGTCAACTACCTATTTTACAGAACTAGTGCACCACGTTTGTCGAAGCTTAACATGTGCGGGGGTCTTCAGCATTCTATATGAGACATGAACAGAGATCCCAATCATAATTGGGAATCGAACCCGGGTCTCCCGCACAACGGATTAGAATGCTAAACAACTGGTCACAAGCTAGTGATAGTACTCCATTTCATATAAAGTATTACATTTATTTGAACTGAACAGACGGAAGTAACTTAGATTCTAAATTTTGTTCAGATGTATCTATAGGTCTAGAGAATAAAATTACTACTAATACGAATAATAATCGTGAATGACGCACCTCGGTGCTCAAATTTCATTATATATACATTATTTTTTCGATATGTAGATGAGGTTTAGTTATATACTGTTAACTTCGTTGAAATGATACTATAATTATTCAAATTGATTTGATACTTATTCAATGAATAGTTTAGTAAAGAACTATTCATATTATGACAGGGATAAATTGTATTTAAAAAATCTTTACTACGCTCACCGTGGGTTTTTAAATTTATTAAAAAAACGAAAGCAAAGTCAGAAAAATTTTACTCTGTCTGAGTAAAACTGAGAAAAACTGAGCTCTCAAAGTCTATGCTAAAGTGACTGTATTTTTATTACTTGATGATGGAACCAAATGGGTATAGGCAAGAAGTTTAACATTTCTGAAGTCTTGTACTCGAATTCCATGCTCGACCATAGTGATTGAGATTTTTCAAGAATTCTTCCGAAGTTCCACCAAGTGAATGCAAGGAAGGTGCCTTCATAAAGACCGGCCCTGTCCTACTTCTATCCATCTGCTCTCTCGTTGTTAAAATTGTTGCCATACGTACGAAAATAACATAAATAATAATTCAGAACGTCCAATGCGTCGAACCATAGCTTCTTTCGTTCAATATTTCTCCCTTATTAGCAACAAACAGATTCTACCATTCCACAGACAATCAGTTAATGATGGCTGGATCAATTTGCTGATATACCGGTATTTACTTTGAACCTGATGTCTTGCTGATCAACATTCTTCACAGCTGTGACTATTGGAAGACACTGTAAAGCAAACTTATTCGTCCAATAGATGTTAGCACAAAAATTGAAATAATTTTGTTTACTAATGATGATGATTTTTTAAATGCCAAGTTTCTACTAAAATCATTATTTCTACTGATGTAAAATCAAGCTTGTTCCCGGCTAACCAGAAGTAATTACTTCACCATAAATATAGAGCATAGTGAAATTTTGGGAAGCTATTTTGAATACTGCTTTTTAAAGTGTCGCTAAGCAGGATCGAAAATACTCAATAGTTATGTATACAGAATGTACACAAATATTTAATTTAGATACATGTGATCTCATTACCAGGGCGTCATTACTATTAGAGCCGTAAGTGGGTTTATGGATTTTAACAAATTCTGAGAACGCAAATAAGTGTTAAGTATTATAACGTTGGTAGTTCATCACAAATCAAAGCATAATGCATCACCTTATGTTCTTCCAAGCCTCTCATTGGCTTAATTCTGTAACGTCGCCTACGGTTGCGCCAATGAAATGGCATAATTAAATTACACTGCCTGCACCTCGCATAGTAAAATTCCTCTATATCATTAGTGTATAATGAGAAAAACAAAATTTCCAAGGACGAAACACTTACATCAATCGAAAATCTCATTAAGCTGAACAAAATGATTGAATGTAAATGATCGTTCGTAGTTTAAGAGTCTTCATCCCGGCGAAATTAAAATACCGCTAATTTTACAGTAATTATGTGATATCTTCAAATAGATAAAAGATAATTGAAATATGGAACAAGAGCGCCCTAGACAATATTATTTTGCGTGAGGTACCGTTATCACAAGTCACCTAGCGGCTTTCCGTTTTCAGCTATTTAGAAACGCGAAAATAAATGCCGATTTTCAAAATGGCTCGAAATCGAAAGCAGATAAGTGAGTCGTGATAACGGTTTCTCATGTAAAATAATATTGTCTAGGGCGCTCTTGTTCCACATTTCGATTATCTTTTATCTATTTGAAGATATCACATAATTACTGTAAAATTAGCGGTATTTTAATTTCGCCGGGATGAAGACTCTTAAGAAAAATAATATGTATTTTTGTAAACCTAAAAATTAATGTGAATGGAGAACCCCCATCACCTAGTAAGATGCAACTGATACTGAAGTATACTCTCACCCATGTATTCATTATGCCATTAGAAACACGACAGTACACAGTATATGGTCATTGAAATATAGCTCAAAATCATATCTCTTTATGGCCCACTCTTTAAGTTTTGCTTGACTATACTATTGTCCAATGGGGACACCATAGTTCAGTGATTAAAGTATTGAACTCACGCGTGATCTCAGGTTCGAACCCGGCTGGTGATTCCCAATTTCTGGCGTCCACTCAGAATCGTCACGCAAACTGGAGAGCATTGTAGACCGTGAATAAAATACGTGATTAGGGATGTGCATGAGTCGGGTCGAGTCGAAATTGGTAGGCCTCTGGAGAAAGTTGGCACCACATGTGCACACACAGGTCAGGTAAATTCCGGGGAGGGGAGATGCGCTCTGACGTCACGTTCAATCACATCTCAGATGTGTTCGATTGGGTTCAGATCCGGCGAGTTGAGGGGTCAGCACATCACTTGGAACTCGCTCCTGTGTTCCTCGAACCATTCCTTGTGACATGGTGCACTATCTTGTCGAAAAATGCCACTACCGTTGGGAAACATGGTCGTCATGAAGGGGTGTACGTAGTCTGCAAGCAGTGTGCGATACGTCTCGGCCGTCATGGTGCCTTGCTTGATCTCCACTAGACACACGGATGCTCACATGAATGTTTCCCAGAGCATAATTAAGCCGCGCCAGCTCGTCTCCGTTCCGCAGTACAGGTGTCAAGGAGCTGTTCCTTGGAGCACGACGGATTCGCACCCTCCCATTGTCATGATGAAGAAAGTATCGGGATTCATCAGACAATGCAACGCTCTGTCGCTGCGCCAAGGTCCAGTGGCGATTGTAGCGCGCTCATTTCAGTCCTAGTTACCGATGGCATGGTGTTAACATTCGCACATAGATGGGTCGTCGGCTTCAGAGACCCATCGTTAGGAGTGTTCGGTGCACTGTGTATTCAGACACACTTGTACTTTGCCCAGCATTAAAGTCTGATGTTAGTTCTGCTACAATTCGTTGCCTTTTCTGTTTTACCACTCTGCTCAGCCTATGACGTTCGACATCTGTAATGAGGTGGTGTACGCCCAACCCCTCGATGTTTAGATGTCGTTTCCCATTGGTTTCGCCACGTGTTGAAGACACACACCACAGCGTTCCTCCAATACCCGACAAGTCCTGCAGTTTCCGAAATTCTCGTGCTGAGTCTCCGAGCCATTACAACCTGTCCTCGGTCAAATTCAGATAGATCGCGCGCCTTCCCCATTCTACTCACGGCCAGCACTTCACTAATTAACTGAACTGAGCTGAAAATTAAATCTTGAAAGATTAACTATTAAGTTTATGCGTTCTGTACCTTTCTAAAGTAATAAATTCAAGAATTGTTTTCAAGGCTGTTTGTGAGTGAGTACTTTTTTCAAAATAATATTAAAAATTACAGAAAGATTTTCGAGACATTCGAGTCGAGTCGAGATTTTTACAAGCAGTATCGACTCGACTCGTGTCTCCACTCGAGAAATAAGTTTGTCTCGACTCGTCTCGAATCTTACAAAGTGAGTCTCGACTCATGCGCATCCCTAGACGTGATGACACCTAGGTCTACGTAGAAAGCTTCTCGTACAGCTGTTAGCGTCAGGGCAACGCAGCACGTTATAATGTGCTCGTCGTTATGCTGGACTAGTTCAGCCGTTCGCTGAAAGATGGCGTTGAAGCTGGTCCGGCCCACAAAAGGAGCTGTTACGCCAAGTGGCTTGGTTTGGTAAACTATTGAATTGACCAAAGACGAGGCATAGCCTACATCAATCGAGCTGAACAAAATGGCATGCTTAAAGGCCAACTCTCATGCGTAGTTTTTGAAAAAAATCGAGAAAACTATTTTTATGGTGCAAGAAAATATGTCGTTCGTTGGCAATGATAATTGATAGTTTTTTTTTTTTTTTTTTTTTTTTGTTATTCTGATGGAAGAGATTTGTTTATTTATTAGGATCAAAGAGTAGGTCTTGTAAGATTGTGTTGTTAGTCCGTCGATCCGTTACTCCGCATGATAACTTTCGAACGAAAAGCGAATTTTTGAATTCCTTTTTTGCAATAGATATCTACAGCGATTATCTCAACTGCCAATTTCTTTAACGAAGTCAATTCGTTAACATCTTAACAGGCAACGGCGTCCTCAACAGTAGATATTTAGCCTATATTTCATATCCCATAGGCTTACGTGTGTTTCTTTCTTTCTTTCTTTATTGCAACAGGTACCAAAAACAATTATTTCGATCGAGTTCTTTAAAATGGAGCCAATCCGTTAACATCGTAACAGGTAATGGCGACCTTAACGGTGGCTATCTATATCAAATACTTGTAACATTTGCGTGATCCTCTTTACTGTTTTTGTCAGAGTTTATTTATGTATTTTATCTATTGTTCTTTGTCTTCTTCTAATGGTGACATACAAACTCTACGATTGATGCACATACTACTTATAGTATAAGCTAGGGATGGCCAAAATTTTCCAGAATCAGAAATTTCACTTTCCGGATTTCGGAAAAATATCGGAATTCGGAAAAATTCCGGATTTTTCCAAATTCCGAAATTTCTCCGAAATTCGGATTTTTTCGATTTTACTTCCCGGATTCCAGAAAGTAAAAAATTTTTGGAATTGGCCATCCCTAGTATAAACCGTAAACATGCTGCCGTTTTCCAAAAGATAGGTTTCTGGCTGACCAACAGATGATATATCCAACTAAATAATGCGTGGGTAGCTTACAAATTCATTGAAATGAAAGCTGAAAACCAAAGCTGGTTTTACCCATCGGGGATCGAATTGGCACCATGCACATAGAAGCCATGCGTAAACTGAAAATTAGGACCGGAAACTGTACAAAGAACCAAAAAAGAAATAATGTAATTATCAAATTGAAAAAAAAATGTTTTAAAAACGTATTCTATAATAGTATTTACCTTGAATGTGTTATATTAAAAGTTAGTTAGAAACACTGACTCACAGACAGACACATGCACGAGATGCTACATTATGGCATTCAAATAAGGTCAGAAAATCCCTGAGGCATAATCGGGAATCACCACCATCAACAGCAGCTCTGCCTCTTCACCGTCACTTATCGCATGCGCTCACATTAATCCAACCGGATATAAGCGACAACTGGGGTGGACTGCATCACAGGAAGGAATCAAGATGCAATATCGATTACTACACGTTAACAGCAGATTAAATAGCAACTGTCGGAATTAAAGAAGAGAATATTATAATGTGTCAGTTCATAAACCATTACTTGTCTGCGAATCTAATAATTAAACACATAAAATCATTTTGAAAATAATAAATAAAAATGCAATATCCACGGGATAAAAGGGCGAACCTAAGTTCCAAATATTGCACGTAAATTTAGCGCTTTACATAATAGAAATGCTTCACCATCTCCAAGCAGTAACGCTCGATTATTTTACTACTTCAAACAAGATAGCTGCTATGTTATTGAAGTTCTGGTCTGTAGTATAAAAAGATAATTAGCATTATTATAAAAATTAGAGGTAACAATGAAAGTACTGTATTGATAAATAAGGGAAATAAAACTTATATCAAAGCGGAAGAAAGATATCAATAAATATAGGCAGAAAAAACTATTTTAAAATTAAAAACCTGGCAAAATATTTTTATAAATTTGCATTTTCGAAACAAATAAAACAAAAATGTTCATAGCAGGAAGCCTGTGTTAACATTTCTTATAAAACTTATTTATTGTATGGAATCAATTAAAGTGACAATACACACACAAATTTGCCATTATACAACATTAGGGAGGACAATGTTTGGGATTAATCCTCTAAATACGCTGGGGTGTCCAATAAATATCCTCTCAGATAAATGTCTAGACGTTATCAGAAATGAACTGAAGTAACTTGTTACAATTTCTCGATATAGCTCCCTCCCTCTGCAACATATTTTTTGCCATCTGGCTACGAGCTTCTATACTTCAGTATCCCTGGAACTCTATTTGCCCGTCCTTTCATTACAGGACTGCCAGACTTACTTCGTTATCAGTAATACGACTAATAATGCTTAAGCTAACGGCCTGTTTATATATACACTATTTATGTACTAATCTGCATTTTCTTATAAGTAGCCAAGAACAGCAATTCTCAGCCTTTCGAATACCATAATCCTCACAACTTATACTGGCCACATACGAATCCCTTGTTCATTGCAAATAAATAATACGCTAATACCACCTTGATGACGACCCATCAACAATCTGTCTACGATCTCCTGGGGATCGCGACTCTCCAATTCAAAATAACTGAACTAGAAGAGCGAACTTATAGTTTCCGAGCAAAGAAAATTCTACGAATTCACATTTTGAGTCTCAGTACTTTTCTTGTATATTGGCTTATCACACATTGCATTTTTCCCAACCAATATACCTTTCGGAAATATAGTTCTTTTTCCGAAGAAGTTCAGAAAGCTCATTTCTGGATCGAGACGTCCCTGACTCAATCCCAGATCATTAAAGTTGATAGTGGACACAATCGTATACATGAGTTTTCTCGGAGTTATGCTTTCTTTTTCACTATACTCGGACTCCACGAATTCTTTCATAACAAATAACATCAATCAAATTAATCACTCGTCTATATTAGCTTACAAGGCACAAGTTTGCGATGTTAGACTTAGTTTCATTTCAGTTCTTCGTCTGAGGAATTTATTCTGTACTGGGACAAAGTAGATTATATAACAGATATACACACATTTTATATATAATATCCTTCCTTCGAATTTTAAGTGATTTTCTAACGGGAATTTAGTACTATGACTGTCAAACATCTCGGATCAACATTAACAAACCAAATTCATATCCACGAAGAATTTGGGAATCAACTGAAAGCGGGGAATTCGTGTTACTATTCAGTCCAAAATTTTTAGTCTTTACGGGTTCTGACAAGAATTTGAAGCTTAAAACACATGAAACGAAGATTTGTGCTCTTGGTTGCGTAACATGGTCGTTTACTTTGAGGGAAGAATACAGTCTGGAAGTATTCGAAACTATAACCCTGCGGCGAATATTCGGACCCAAGAAAGACAGGACTGGTGGGAACTTCATAACGAGAAACTGCATAATTTATACCGTTTACCTAACATGGGTAGGGTGATTAAGTCTAGGAGCCTCAGTGGTCATATGCGGCAGCAAGAAAGGAGGGGAGAAAGTAAAAATGTTTACAAAATTTTAACTGAAAACCCATTTGGAGAGAGACTATGAGGAAGAACTTGGCACAGATGGGAGGACTAAATTGAGATGGATCTCGCCGAAATAGGAATACAAAGCAGAAACTTGATCCAATTGGCTAAGGGTAGAAGTCAATAAACAGCTTTTTTGAATGTGGAATTGAACCTTCATATGCCAAGGAGTTAGTTGGACTTTTCAAAATACTGACTGACTCGTCAAAATACTGAATTTGGATGTTGTTTATTTTTTTTACTAAACTTTTGATAAAAATACCCTACGAATGATGCAGTTTCTTTGGAAGTTACACTTGCGCCTTGGACCCTATGGCTAGAACTAACGAGCACACTCTTTTACCCGACTTTTTTTTTCATTTCTTCGATAAATTTTCGGCTATGCATAGCGCGGAAAGGAAGCATTTCTACACTCTGATTACTCTATAGATATCTTGATGTGAGGAATCAACTCTCAAACGTTGCCAGTGTTGTTTACAAATACCCTGTATATCTGAGATGAATAGGTATATTATCAAAGTAAATAACCGTAGGCCTAAGTTAATTCACGCCAAATTATACAATCAATTATTAGGGATGCGCACGAGTCGAGACGTCTCGAATCTCGACTTGAATTCGAGTCGAGAAACACTTCGTAAAATTCGAGACGAGTCGAGACAAATGCATTTCCTGACTTGAATTTTCGATTCGAGACGAGACTGCTCGTAAAAATCTCGACTCGACTCGAATGTCTCGAAAATCTTACTAGTATAATTTTTATATTATTTTGAAGAAAGTATGCACTCAGAAACAGCCTTAAAACCAATTCCAGAATTTATTACTTCTGCAAGTTATTCAGAATGTTGAAAATTTCCTACATTTTAAATTTATTTATTATACACCGATCTGCCAGAACATTATGACCACCTACCAACTATCGATATAAACCCGTCCTTGCGATAGCAGCGTCACCTGCCGAGGAATGCCTGCTAGACACACGTACGGTACATGTAGTATCAGTGTGAGTGCTGGCCGTGTGTAAAATGGGGAAGGCACGGAATCTGAGTTTGAGCGAGGGCAGGTTGTAATGGCCCGGAGACTCGGCACGAGAATTTCGAAAACTGCAGGACTTGTCGGGCTGTGGTGAAGTGTCTTCAACAAGTGGTGAAACCAATGGAAAACTACGTTCAAACGTCGAGGGGGTGGGCGACCACACCTCATTACAGATGTCAGAGGTCGTAGGCTGGGCAGACTGGTAAAACAGAAATGGCAGCGAACTGTGGCGACATTAACATCAGATTCAGATTTTAATGCTAGGCAAAATACAATTGTGTCTGAACACACACACGGCACCGAACACTCCTAACGATGGGCCTCCGCAGCCGATGACCCATCCATGTGTGAATATTAACACCACGCCAACGGCAACTACGACTTAAATGGACACGTGACTATCGCCACTGAACCTTGGCGCAGTGGCAGAGCGCTGCATTGTCTGATGAATCCCGATACCTTCTTGATCATGACGATGGGAGGATGCGATTCCGTTGTGCACCAAGGGAACAGCTCCTTGACACCTGTACTACGGACGGAGACAAGCTGGCGGTGGCTTAATTATGATCTGGGGGAATATTCACATGAGCATGCATGTGTCTAGTGGAGCTCGACGGCCGAGGCGTATCGCACACTACTTGCAGACTACGTACACTCCTTCATGACGACCATGTTTCCGAACGGTAGTGGCATTTTTCGACAAGATAATACACCATGTCACAAGGCCAGGAGTGTGATGAAGCTGTTCGAAGAACACAGGGGCGAGTTCTAAGCGATGTGCTCGCCTCCCAACTCTCAGGATCTGAACCCAATCGAACATATCTGGGATGTGATTGATCATGACGTCAGAGCGTATCGTCCCCTCCCCGGAATTTACGGGAATTAGGTGACCTGTGTGTGCACATGTGGTGCCAACTCTCTCCAGCGACCTACCAAGGATCATTGCGTCCATGCCAAGACACATAGCCGTTGTTAAGCGCGCCAGAGGTGGACATACTGACTATTAGGTAAGTAGTCTTAATGTTCTGGGTGATGTGTGCGTATATTTTAACTCGTATATTTTGTCTCGACTCGAATTTCGAGACGTCTCGTCTTGAATTCGAGTCGAGTCGAGAGAGAAACATATTTTCGAGTCGATACAACATTTTCTAGAGACGAGTAGAAACAGACTTAAATCTCGACTCGACTCGACTGATGTGCATCCCTATCGAAGACAGAAATAAACAACTATGTTGTTTGTTTCCAACTGTTAAGACATTTTTTCTTTCATAAATTCTCTAGCTATGAAATAAGAGATTAGTGACGAAATTGAATATGGATAGAGCTTATTTGGTATTAGGTTGGTGCGCTTGAAATGTCCGATTTCACGTCTGGTCGAAATTTATCTTAGCCACACAACACACGGACAGACTATAGTCACGTGTCTAACGTCATGATTTCTGTACACGTCCAGCAAACAGGTGAGGATACCCAACAGACAGACAAGAAGTGGTGTGTTGCTAAACAGGGTTGTATGAAATTGCACTAAGAAAACACCCAACTGCAAGTTATTTTTCTTTACGAATTCAAACTCGATATTCTGCAAAGCATGTTCTCTACCTTCCAAAAACAGTCTATTTGAGCTAGAAATGGCGAATTAACGGAACATTCTCCCTTGATTTGTCAAATTTTGTTCCAATGAAAACACTGCAATATGAGTCCCGTGAGCACCAACCAGCATCATGTTCCGATGAACTGTTCAGGAATACAGCGGAAGCAGCTCCTCAGAAAAGTGTTCATGCAACTGCACACGAGTTGTGTATACATTCTATTACTGTTGTTCGGCAGCTCTGTGCAAATCAATAAGATGACAATTTTGGACCCGTGGTGTCGCTTGAATCGACATCGGCCAACAAGAATCATTGCCTGTACATATGAAGTTCTCTAAGAGTAAGGAAAAATCAGCAATTTTTACTGCGTAGGGTTTCATTTTATATGAAAAATGTATCTGCTACGACTATCGTAAGCAGTCAAGACAGTGGATGGACACTAATCAAAATCCAAGATGGTTTGCAACCCCCCTCCCCCAGAAAAATCTGTTGCTGATATAGTTGTCTACGGCTGGTTGATTCATCATGTCTTTCTCCGTCGAGGCGAAACCATCACAGTGCTGAATGACATGAAATGCATCGCAAGCATACAGAAATGTTCAAAAAATATGGTGTCCTCATGCTGCATCACAATGCGTACCCAAGTGACTTTTAAAGGACACTGCAGACTCTCCGTGAGCTTTACTATGAACCTTTTCATCGTTCATCGTATTCTCCTGACGTCTCTCTCAAAGAAAAAGACCTCCCTGAGTATCGGATAGTGCAACCTGCAGTTGAGAACTTCTTATGTTAGAATCAGAGACTACCAAATTTCTTTCGTCACGGAATCCAATCATTGGCCGAGTGATGGCAAAAATGTGTGTTAACGCAGACGACGACGATTTTGATTAAACAGGTATTTTAGTTTATTTTCTTCTTTGGAAATGACAAACTTGGATCAGGATATTTCAGTCACACCCAACTCATCTATATATTAAAACGCAAGGGGGATGTTTGTGATCAAGAAAAGTTAATATGTTTGTGGCCAATCCTTTCGACAGCAAGTTCTCGGGAACCATAGACACTAGAAAGATGACGTTTTCACTTATCGATTGCAAATGTTGTGTAGATTGTACAATTCTAATTGAATATTTTTAAAAAAATACACATGGCAGTCATTTCTTTATTACATTTTTAGGTGGAAGTGTTGAAATTTTAAAAAAAGTAAAGCATTATATCCTACGAGTTATACATTCTAAAACCACACATTTGTATACGGAGTTAGTAGGTCTCTCTGACGTTTGTTTTATGGTCAAATGATAATGAGAAACGAAGGATAACTATATCTCCAGTCTAATATTATCTTTATTGTTTGGAGTGTTGCCCACTGAACACCATATATCACTAATATTATAATTAATTGTGTGTGTAATATATTTGTTTATTACATACTGCATGCAAGAAGAAAAAGAAAACATTGATCATACATGAATTAGAAACTCCAATCGGAAGTAGGCTTAAATCTTGCAAACGATGCGAGATATTGACAAAAATAATCGAAAACCTCTTGCCGATTTTATCAAGATGTCTTTCACTTGTGTCTGTAAAAGGACATGTACAGATGTAAGGAATGAGGAATGACAAACACATTTATATTTATGCTCATATGTGAATGATGCGCTGTAGAGAGCGCAGGTTCAGCTAGTATATACTGAAACCATTTGCTGAATCCTTTGCATTTTAAAGATCGAGAAATATAATGTAAGAACATTTCTTAGATGAAACATGACTACGATTATTCAACTGTTTGAATTAGATTTCTTTCTCATGTCTTAATCCCACCGAATGACTGATGGACAGGCATCAAAAGGTTAAAAAAAAAAAAAAAAAAAAAAAGTTGCTACGGAGACGTAAAATAAAGTTGTGCTGTGAATCAACTTTCTAATATTTTTAAAAGTGTGATATATATAAATCTCTAGTTCGGTATGAAACAGTGCTGGCTACTGCGAGAAGTCACATCGCTAAAATAATTAAGCTTTTATTACTTCAAAGGAAAGAAAAGTTACATTATTTATTATTTTTTGTATACAATGTGAAATTATTTTTAAAAAATACTGGTGGGATTTTCCTCAATATCAGCCACTGGTGTGACAAATAACAGTTTTATTCATTATGCCTTTAATACTCGTAACATGTAACATATCACAATAAAGTAATAATCTTCGTATGTTGCTGGGAGATTGATAAGAAGTCACTAGGAGTAGCTTACAACATTGTGACAAATTTGTTTAGCATGCATTTCTAAATTTGTTTAGTAGGCATTTTTAGTAAATAGACTGTAATCCGCAGGGTAAATATTCCGAACCTACATAACATAGAATATAATAAAATTAAATTGTCCCTGTAGATTCATATTTTTTCCATTTTCAAAATAACAGAAAAATTTTTAAAAAACGATATTTCAAATTTATGTTGCAGCGGTCTCATCATCATCGCAATCTTTTCTGCCATGAACGCCAGGTCACCTGCCACAAATGTAGACACTTCCTTGCACTATGACCGTCTATTAATCTTTATTTTGACGTTAAGAAATGCCATCTACGTTATCAATTAAGTAACTCCTCCTTCCTTTCCCTATTTCTATTATTTTTTTTTTTTAATTTTACACAATGTCTTCTATTACATTAGTATTAAGACAACTACTTCTCAAATAACGCCCTGGCCAGTTTCTTTGTTCCCTTTTCAACTATTTTCAACATTCCTCTTCCCCCATCCTATCCCAATTCCTGTGAACCTTTCCGCGTAAGTTTTTCGATCCACTCAACTAACATTCTTTCTCTCCTCTAGACCCATATTTATCGATACTTCTAATGCTATTCAGTTTTTAAGAGATTTGGTTTACTAAAACTCCTTTATATATTTATCCTATGATTTGATTTGTTTTTTAGTTTAGCTTCCCTTTTCAGCAGCGTAGCTTTATGAGACTTGGACCTCCTGATTGAAGTGGAATCCGAACCACATGAGCTCCGCGGAAATCGAACCAGGTTTTCCTGCGCCAAAGGTGCGTAGCCCTAACCGCTTAGCCACGAGAAAGCTCTCATATATTTATCCTGTCTGTCCGAATGTTCGTTCGTCCGGAAGACAAACAATCTCAAGAAATATTTGATGAAATATGATCAATTTTGGTCAGGATAATGGGGTGTCAGGAAGTTAGAAATCAAAGTACGTTGATGGGGGGTGATCCATCAGCCGGAAGTGGTATATATGTACCATTTCCGGTTTTAAGAAGGAGAGAGGGTGAGGTAGCAAAGTGACATTAAATATGTGTTGGCAGTGTACGCGTACTCATGGATCCACGAGTAGTAACGCCTACTCATGGATCCACGAGTAGTAACGCCTACAAAAGGATCGATTACGCTATGAATCTTCTTGTTTGCCTGTCACCATTGTCTTTCAAGTACCTGTCAGTTCCTTCCTTCTTTCCGTGTGGTTTACTGAAAAGGGAAGCAGAAAACTGTGACATCACTGAGTATTCAATTGGAAATGACTGATGTAGTACGGTCTTTAATTCAAAGGAAAAATACTATAGCACAAAGTGATAAGTAAGTGTCTTTCAGATTAATTATATCGATCTGTGATTCGATCGACCATTTGTTGTATAAAGTGACCATATCTCAAAGACATAAGTGAGTTTTGTTTCAGTGTGAAAAGTACAACAGGCTTCCAAACTAAAGCGATCTAATAGCGACATTGATTTCGATATAAAGGTGGAAGTGTAGCCTATTCTTGGGACGTTGAATTCATATCAAACAACTATCAGGGTCACATGTGCATCACGGAAAGGAGTTTGGTTAATGTGGAGTGATATTTTCTCAATAATATTGAAATGGAAGAGGTAGTAGATTTCTACCACTTCCGGTATTAGTAGAGAGATTCGAATGGAGATGAATATATTCTTGAGACGCTTAATTGGTAGCACAAAACACCTTCTAGCATTACTGATTTTACTCTATAAAAATAAACGTTAAAACTGAAAGTGTCTAAATTTCTGCTACTTTCGGTTTGAATATGGGTTCAGAGAGAAGATGGTACTATCACTAGAACGCTAATTCAATTTTTTTTAAAAGTTTATCGCTATCTCTTATGGCTTCTGCTCTATGTATATCAAGATTAAATCAGGAATTTTTAGAGCATTTCTATCACTTTCGATTTTAGTAGCGTCTTAGAGGGATTGTAGATGAAATGCATTCTTGGAACGCTTAACCGACTGCAGGAAACTGTGTTCTTCTTACTATTACTGTTTTTGCTCTACAGCGATCAACGTAAAAGTCGGAAATGGTTGATTTCTGCCACTTCCGGTAGACGGATTATCTTTATCAACAAAATCCATTCTTAGCTCTTGACCTTCTGCATCGTGACAAAAGTTGATAATGATCCATCAAGTAGTTCTTAAGATTTATTTTATTTATTTATTTATTTATTTATTGTCTCCTAGAGGAACAGATACGGTAAGTATATGAAGGAATTTTCGGAAACCAAACTCCATAAAATCTATCTGTCGCGGTTTCTTTCAGCACTCGCTCCGTGGAATCAATATTGACATCGGATGTTGTAGAGCTCTACCACGTTATTCATATTCACCGTTAGATCCTATTTTTACTATCCATGAACATAACCAGGCCACCGCTCACTATAACCCCTGTCATCGTATACATTATCACCATCATTCACCTATTGCACATAACATAATCAATGAACTCCGTTGGTTTCTAACAGGGCTTCAAATGTTTGAACCGATCCGAGTAACCCCAGAGCAGAAGATTATCACCCTCGTCGCAACTCCTTGTGTTACTATACTTCATTTCATCATAAATTACATAACATACTCAGATCACCTTCTTCTGTATGTCTAACCAGATAAATATATCAATCAATCAATAAATAAAACCTGATACCCATCTCCCAATAAATGAATGCTCCCGGAGAAGGCGTTGCTTTCTACGGCCCGCCCATCTTCGGATGGGAATGCAATTGCGCATTAAAAAATAACCCCGGATGTTGTAGATAAATTACTTCCAGTTTCAGAAAAGAGGATAATCTGAAAATGAGCTTATTGGTAGAGCACTAATCCAGATATACATGAATTATATACGTTATGACACAATTTATCGCTTTGCCTGACCGTTTCTAATCTGATATTTGTGACGAGATACATAGACAACTGGATGAACAGAACAACGATTCTGTTTCATACTAATTTCTAACACTAGACGACTACAAAGCTCAAAATTTGTGATTTATCCTTGTTCTTTACTTATTTTGAAAATAATAATAAAATATGAATCGAGTAAGACGACGTGATCATGATTTAATACCACTAAATCCAAAGGAGTATTAATAAAACATAGGACGTGGAAACCATGCGCGCCGACTACGTGGCTGCTCTGGGGCCCCGGCACCTACACAAATAATCTTGTGGGTGCGGCGCACCCACAAGATTTTTAATTTGGACCCGGGTTTGAACCCGTTTCTCTTGCGTTTAAGTCAGCCGTGTTACCGACTGAGCTAGAGCAGCCCAACCTTATTCTTATAGTGCCGGTATGTTTTACTTTTATCACAGCATAGCCTTTTATGACAGTGTTAATAAAAGATTTTCACTAAAAATAAATCAATCAAATATCGAGATTTTCCTGAAAACATACAGGCTAAGACCACCTTGTACCCACAGAAATTTTAGAAAGTCGGCGCCGTTGCTGGCAACACTGACATCAGCATGTTGAAGTGAACTTTTCATCCCTCGTTTCGTCAAGAAACCTTCCATATAATACAGCATTCAGGCAAACGACACTGTATTCACCTAATGTTCATATTATAAAGCATCAGACTATATATTTTTTACCTACAAAATCAATATAAGCCTATATGCGTATAAAGGAGCTACGAAATAGCTAAAAGGAGTAGAAGTAGGAATGCAGATGGAAAAAAAACGCGCACATGCAAAGAGAAACGAAGCTTGGCTCTGTGAAACGAAATCAAATTTCCGAGTTCTCCCTCCGAGGAAATAGAACTGTAAGAGCATTTTGAGTAAGTTTTTTTTCTTTTTTCCCTTTTCTTCTTTCTTACTTTGTCTCCCGTCCCGACGCAGCTAAATTGAACAGCATGAAGACTTACACTTTAACTTAGAGACACAAGGGCTTTGCTGTCTCATCCAAAAATGGAGAACGCACGAGATGGATCGTAATAGCTTCTTGTTAAGTTTCTAACTTTGCCTTAAAATTCTATAGATCAAGCGAGCATCTTGTTTTGCTACCTGCATTGAGTTGATCTGAGAGACGGGAGAATTACATTTTGTCTCAGTTGGGCCATTGAGCGACAAGGCTTCTGGATGATCTCATGTATAATTCGTTCGTACATTAGAAGTCTAATACGAAATAATGAGAGAAGACGCCGCGTCAAATAAAGCTAAAGCATAACATCATTTCATTAATATTGATTCAATATCCCGTACTATGAATGAAGATGCTACAATGGTACGGTAGTAAAGTAATTATCGCCGATACCAGGATCGTGAAATGAAAACGTGCTGTACTTGTCCTGTAAGGTAAAATACACGGGAAGATAAAATGAAATGAACAATGAAAAAATGGTACAATGAAGGGAACATGGACGTCTCTGGCAGAGGGGAACGAGAGGGACGCGTCCCCCCAATATTTTGAAGTACAAAAATATGCAATATTTTATTCTAATTTAATTGATTTACTCACGACAGAATAGCATATAAATAATAACAATTATATTTATTTGGAATATATTATTCAGGTTGTGAAACGATTATATCAGAGTTCTTGATACACCTTAGGGGGTCGTGAAGGTAAGCACAAAGGTAACAAATAAAATCGAAGATAATAAATAGGTTGGGCTAGGTAGCACCATTTAAATAACTTTCTTGGATGCTCCCCCCCCCAAAAAAAAAATTACATGCCAGAAACGCCAGTGGAAGGGGATGTACGGAAATTGTAAATCTGAGAGAATTGATGGATAATATTGCTCCTTACAAGTTCATACGCTTTGATTAAAAAGGTACTACTGAAAAGTACACGTTCTGTAATTAACTGATATGCAACCAATAACCTGAACGCAACAACGATATCAGAAGAAAGAAGAAGAAAAAAACGTACACAGTCGATGGCCATCGAAGATTTCACATGTATTTCGCATCAGCGATATCAACTTTCACTGGAACATTGTGTATTGAAGCTCATCAGCTCGGATATAAGTAGGAGACGAAATCCACGAGACTGATTTTTCGTGACCAAATCGATACAAGACAGATTACTTGCAACAGTAACACACATTTTCCGATCATTTTCACGACACTTTTATGAAAAAAAACACCTTCACTTTCGTCTCGTATGGAACCCTGTTTGGAAAGATATCGCACACACTAAGCAAAGCGAGCGCAAAATCTACCACGATTGTTTTCAATATTGAAACTGGACGCTGGAGCCAGTGGGTTCTTCCAGAGATACTTCCAAGACCACTTCCCTGAAGCTAAGATAAATTAAATTACTATTACTACATGTCAAACTTGTATAGCACACATCCGTTAGCAAATAAGTGTCCCAGTGCAGGCCCCCTCTCCCCGGATAACATTTTCTTACTGAAAATTAGTCCTTTCGTAGATAATAGAAGATTCACACTTTTTCGTTATGCTGAACATATGAGGGGGTGTCAGGAGAATGGCTGCTGTCAGAGTGAGCCGCAAAGACAATGAAACACGACTGGTGATGGAATACTTTCTGTTGCGTAATTATTCGTGGCGGAATGCTGCCAGAAGCCCATAACAATCTTCTGCATAATGAGGTGCTCCTTAAGAAGTTTTACAGTATGCATCCATGTACTTCCAGGATGACAAAGTACCTCGGCAGTGGTATATGGACAATAATGTTCCTCGATTAGATTGAGCAGCTCGAGCCTTGACTTACATTCTATCGAACACTTGTGGAATGAGTTGAAACACCGGGTCAAGATCAAGCCAATTGATTCAACGTTTGAGACTCAAATAACTGACACTCTGTGCAAAGAGGAGGAAAACACGGAATTTAAAGTCCTTCTCCAATTAATAGAATTCAGTGCTACAGGGTCGCAAACGGCGAAAACACACGTGACAAACAAAGAAAACACAACCTATTATTATTAATTTGCATCTAAATTCCCGCAGTCAATATTACAAGTAGCACTGCCCAAAAGGCCAGGGGTAAAAATGGATCTGAAAATGTTGTGGAACGCATGACGTCACGCCGTCTTCCGTGCCTATCTTCGCCTATTGTAATTTTCAGGAAGTGGAGGGATGCCATAGATATTTACTTGGAAGTGGAGGGATGGCGTCCCCTTGCGTTACCCTTTAATTTTATCCCTGCTACAAGCGAGACGAGACAGAAGTTTCGTGATGAGAAACGAGATTAAAAATTCTTATAACAAACATACTATATACTTATCGAGACACCTTTTCATCTCACTTTCGTATATAGCCTTGGGGTATACGGACAAAATCTCGCGGCCGAAATATCGCCGCCCAAAATCTCGCCGGCCAAAACATCGCGGGACAAAATCTCGCCGGGCCAAAACCTCGCGTGGCCAAAACCTCGCCGCCCAAAACCTCACGGGACAAAATCTCGCCGGGCCAAAATCTCGCGTGGCCAAAACCTCGCCGCCCAAAACCTCGCGGGACAAAATCTCGCCGGGCCAAAACCTCGCCGGACAAAATCTCGCCGGGCCAAAACCTCGCCGGGACAAAACCTCGCCGGGACAAAACCTCGCCGGGACAAAACCTCGCCGGGACAAAACCTCGCCGGGACAAAACCTCGCAGCGAATGAAACTTTTCTTTAAAATTTACCCAATGTGTTTCCTAATATGCAATTCCACATTACAAATAATAATAATAATAATAATATACAAAACATCGTGTGCGTGGGCTTTCTCGGGTTATTCCCGTTTCCTCCCACTTTCTTTATTCGATCATTTCCTTCATCCTGGTCATCTACGTCTCCTTTAACCTATAGGGCATAATCAAGGTACGTCGTAAAAACTAATATATTATTTCATACTTTCATAAATATTATTAGATTTTTGTTAAAATTTTAAGTTTTTGGATGTTCCAAAGTTCACGAAACTAACCTCGTTAGTTGTCATTACTTTCCTTATGCAGACTTTCTTTCCCTATAACCAGTTTAAAAACATCCTGTCGCCCTACCTTCACATTGAAATCCTCTAATACAGAAATAGAATTTTCATATGGTATCGCGGGACTTGGTCAAATACCCGTGATACTTCTTCTGAAACAGCGTCTTTTATACCGTCATCCTTATCATCTGTTGGAACATTTACATTTTGGTCAGGCGAGATTTTGGGTATGGCGATATTTTGAGGCGCGAGGTTTTGGCCCGGCGAGATTTTGGCTCCGCGAGATCTTGGCCCGCGAGGTTTTGGGCGGCGAGGTTTTGGCCAGGCGGGGTTTTGGCCTGGCGAGATTTTGTCCCGCGAGGTTTTGGGCGGCGAGGTTTTGGCCAGGCGAGGTTTCGGCCTGGCGAGATTTTGGGCCGTGAGGTTTTGGGAGGCGAGGTTTTGGTCCGCGAGGTTGTCGCCGCGAGGTTTTGTACCCAAACCAGCCTTGGTGCTGAAAAGTGACACTAAAATTCAAAACAAACAAACAATACTAGTTAGTTACAAGTAAGATAATAAAAAAAATATCCAGTCCGACAGATAATTATGGAGACCATTTTACATCACACTTCATATACGAGATTGTATTTACGAATATCACTTTACATATGAAAAGAAACATGAAATAAGAAAGAACATAAATACAATTTCTACAATAAGTACGTAAAGTTGTCTTTATAATAGAAAAGAGGGATAAAAAAATGAACATAATGACAGCGTAAGAAATGTGAAAGACACGCACGTGTCCCTTTCACGCAAAGTTGATATTAAGTAGTCAAGATGTGTAAAGAAAAATACACGTTAATTATCTTTTAATTTACTTCTGTGTGAGAACAGGTTGTATTTGATAGGCGAAGGAACAATAGACGCACGACATACGTACGTTTAAAAAGAAATCTGACTTTACCTAACTCTTTACATTCAATGTTCTGCTTAAAAAAAAAAAAAAAAATGATCACCATCTTGTTCTTCTTTCAAGATAATGTTGATAAACATGGAAACATTAAATTTAATGTCTAATTTGTATTAGTGATTTGATCTATTGAATTGGTAGTCCATTCTCAATATCACTAAGCTCTTAAGAAAAGTAAAGGTCGACATACCACTCTCATAAAATTTTCAGTTGAAAACGGGACAGGGTCCGGCTTTTTAAAAACCATGAGAAATGAGAAACAGGTCAGTGCGTAAATTTGTTCCTGATTTACACTGTAACACACACACACACACACACATATATATATATATATATATATATATATATATATATATATATATATATATATATATATATATATATATATATATATATATATATATATATATATATGACAGGATCCAGGATTTTCTGAGGGGGTGCACCAATAACTATTAATACATTTGAATAATTAAAAAAAAAATGCCTTTAGGCATATGTGATGTGTATGAGGAACTGACAAACTATTGTGTTTAGCAAAACCGCTTTCCTTTAAGCCGGAAACGGAAACATGACATGAAATTTTAGGAAAATATTGTTATTTCCACTGCCAGTTTCTCACTTTAGATAGTGTATATTCAGAATGGAGGGGGGGGGGCATGTGCTCCGGTGCACCCCCTAAATCCAGCCACACACACATATATATCCTAGGGTGTCCCAGGAGGAAGGGGCAATATTTTGGTAAATGGTAGTATGGGTGATTCTAAGCAAAAATATTCATATGAACATTGGTCCTAATCTCAACGGTTTGAGAGCTATAGGTTGTGAACCATTTTTGACTTCACGTTGTTTATTGCTCAACCTGTATTTATTCTACAGAGACGAGACATAGCAGATTTGAAAGGTGATGGAATGGCCTTTCGAACGGTATGCAACATGTGGCAGTGGTGTCTTTGGAAGAGAAGTTATTGAGGAATATTTGGGAATCAGTGTTGCCATCCAATTTCTTTAAATAACCTTAACTTTCCCAAATTTCCCTCTCTCGCTCGCCTCTCAAGACATCACTGCTGCATGCTGCAGTCCATTCCATCACCTTTCAAATCCGCTGTCTCACCTCTGTAGAATAAATACAGGGTGAGCAATAAGCAACATGAAGTCAAAAATAGTTCACAACCTGTAGCTCTCAAACCGTTGAGATCAGGACCCATATTCATATGAACATTTTAGTTTAGAACACCTATACTACCATTTACCAAAATATTGCCCCTTCCTCCTGGGACACCCTATATATATAAGCTATAAAATATAAATAGCATTTAACTTACAATATACAATAGTAGAACATGATGCTGCCTATATTTGCTCCTTTGCCTAGCTCGAATCCTTGGTATTACATTGGGTGATAAGTTGACTCTTGAACTGAGCAGTACTGCGAACTATAGAAAATGTTAATGCAGGGAATTTCAGTTTATTTCTTGCTTCTTTGTTATTATTAATTATTAATACTTTTACACGGAGTAAAGCTACAGCGTTTGTTATTTACTTCTTTCAGTTGCATAAAACGGGACAAATACTACTATTTTTCCATCTATTGACAGGATGGCCGGGACACGCCCCTAAAACAGGACTGCCCCGGTCAAAACGGGACGTATGGTCGCCCTACTTTAGGGACAGATCATGAAGGTCCAAGGGAGGTAAAACTGTGTGGAAGTATAAGGTTCCACACTTGCCTTGACTTCGACATTCATGGAGGTTATGTAGTCAACACCTACGCTCCGGTTCCCTTTACTTAAACAAGGTTGCTCCAGGTATCCATTTTAAAGAGGCTTAGTATATCTCAGATAGTGTTGCTCACTAGGCGAGATGAGACGAAACGTAAGGTTTTCTCGTCTCGCCTTGTAAATCTTGTAGAAGTTTCGCTTCAGTTCTAGAAGAATTTTATCTCGTCTCGTTTAGCTTTTGCAAATTTATGTACAAAATTTATCCCTGTTGCTCACTTAATTTGTTCTAGAAATAAGCATAATGCTTTCGCGTCACGAGAAGTCTACGAAAGGTGAGATATAAAACCCATGTTTATTATTGGATTATACTCTGTAATGACATGTGTATCATTAAATGCTGATAAATGCTCTTTATTATGCTCGTGGTGAAATCACTACTTTCTTCCCTTGTAGGCCATAAATTTATTTATTTATTTTAGGACCGGATCCAGAATTTTCTGAAGGGAGTACACCATTAACTACCAGTACATTTGAATTAAATTTGAATGTTTAATGTCTAAAGGCATCTGTGGTGTGAATGAGAAATTGCCCTGGAAATGCTCAGTGTCTGGTCTGGGGAATAGAACCCACGACTTCCTGAATGCAAAGCCATCAGTTTACCAACTGAGCCACGACTACTTTGTATCGGTATAATTTTCAGTATACAATTAGCTTGCTGTTTTAGATCAGAAATTTCTTTAATCATGGGCACTTGGAATATGATGGATACTTGTACAGTACAGAATTCTTACGAAAATGATGCTATTTTCACTGCTAGCTTCTCATTTTAGATGTTGAATATTTACAACGGAGGGGGGTTGCACGTGCACCAGTACATCCCTCTTAAATCCTGCCCTGTAAATATATACACACTGAAGCAGGTCTTTAATTATTTTAAATGAAAAGTCTAAATACTGAATCTCATGTCTCTAACCTTAAAACATTCCGAAATATGAACATCTTATTACAATAATTGTAATTTTCACACCATTTTCTTCCTTCCTTCCTATCAGAAACACTAAATACATGTCTAATTATTTTAAATGAGAAGTCCATATACCAAGTTTCATATCTCTAACCATCAGGGATATAGACAATTTAAGATAATAATTTCCAGCCCTCTTCCCTCCTTTCTCCATCGAATTTCCAAAAATTCTTTAGTGGGATCTTCCGTGAGAAATCCTATCCTACCCTGTGCAATTTTTTAAAATTTTTTTTTAAGCTTAAGTGGTTTGTTCTGGGCATTGGTCAATTAGAGCTTTTTATATATAGAGAGGTTAATTGCCTTATTTTTGTTTTACAAATAAACGATTATTAAATATTTGGCATTGAATAACTCGGGGTTTTTCCGTTTCCTCCCACTTTCGTCATTTTGAAAAAAAAAACTAGTTCTGTAAATTTATCAAGAAAAGCTATATTCTCGTTTTCAATCTCAATAATTGGTATTGTTTTCCAATGTGTACGGTACGATATATACGCCACAGAAAGAGTTCTCGGATGCTTTTGACAGTTTTGTGAAAAGATTGCAGCGTTATGTAGTGGCAAGTAGGAATTATGTTTTTAAAAAATGACAAAACATATCACTTGCAAAATAAAAACTATACAAAGTATAAGAAAATAACATGCAATTTTGGCACGGCCCCTCGAATTAAACCGAGTATCTATTTACTGTTCGAATAAAGGAATAACTAATCAATTAATTCGAGCAACACTTGTTCAAATAAGGAACATTTGATATATTAGTATCAACATTAGCACCTAATATACTATCCTAATGGAGTAGAGGAATGAAAGAAATCAGAATTTAAATTTCTGTTTCATTATAGAGATTGCACAGATAACACTGAATGCAACTACAATAAACTACAATAAAACACAATTTACCATACATGCATGCATGCATGCATTTCACGGCATGCAGGTTATTTTTTGGTGCTGTTCTTGTGCATGTATGAGGCCAATACTTTTGTGTGAATACATTCTGAGTCAAATAAGTGTGTATGTGTTTGTGTGTGGTTTCATGCAATATCTCGATGGATGAACGGGTGTTCTTTGGAAACATTTTCAATATTTTTTTTTAAAAGGTAGCACGTATCCAGAAAATATAGTCCTAAATTAAAATCCACGGAAACGGACCGTATAATACGGATCGATACCTCTATAGCACAGAACCTAATTAAATGCATGGACTTGACTTATATACATGGCAGAAGATTTTTTATTATACGTCATTGTACAAAAATGTTTTTGTGAGTATGCCGTGTGCAAATTTGCAGCGAGAATCACGTTTCTAAGTGTGTGTGTGTGTGTGTGTGTGCTGTTTAATGGAGGGCATCGAACTGAATATCCAATACTACATTCATCTGCAGCAATGTGTTAAGTGCCTCACATAGGTAGTAAATTTACGCACACACACTCATGCATATGGCAAAAAAATCCGACATGAGAAGAAATCTCTCTGCCTTCGCTTGACACTGATTGAGCTACACAACTTTTTTATAGGAGATTGACATATACTAGAGTACATATACAAACCATAAATTATTTTATAATGTAACGCTACACTACATGCAAAGTTGTATTCGTAAAAAGGAAAAAGTACATATAAAGAGAAAGCTACTAATTTACTTATTACTATAGGGTTCGCGCACTGTATACGCTGAAAAATAGTTAAATATGGATTATATATACATATGCATACGACACATGTACCTATTATTTAATTCGAACTCATGCATTTGCAACGGGAGCGAAGACAAAGAAAAAATGCAGAGATACTAATTACTTTGCTAACAGGGAACCAAGAAACTAACATGCTTTGATGTTATCATCTAGAAAACTATTGTTATGTTACAGCAAGAGTTTTTACTGACTAAACTTGTACGAAATCAGTGCTGATTTTCATTAAACTTGCAGAAATCGTCCGTGCGGGACAGATACGGAAGAAACCAGACTGAATGCACTTTTCGGATGAGGTACACTGCCCACCGCGGTGACTCAGTACCAGGACGTTCATCTCTATTGGGAAGGATCTTTGGTTCGATCCCACTCTATGAACCAGTTGCACCTAACCCTACAAGTTGGTCTAGTGATTGGCGAGCGAGCGCCTTTGGTACTTGTGGCCCTGGGCTCGATTTCTGGCGAACACCATTAAATTAATTACGGTCATTCGAATTCCACGTTAAACTGTAGGTCCACGTCTCATATGGTCTCGATACTGAATACGGACGCTAAACTTCAAACAAAGAAATGTCATTACGTGTCTTGGTGTTTTTTCCCTCTTCCCACAATCTTCATTGCGCCATCTCTTGTACTTATGACTTTTCTGGTTTCAGGTGATATTTCGTTGAAGTTGCTTACTCCTCAACATTGGTATAAAACATTGGATTTCTCATAGAAATTGCTAGGTTCGCAGAATATCACATATTTGATATCATGTAAACCAGTAGGCGATTAGCAAACCGTCACAGTGAACAGTTTCAGCGAAATAACAGGAGTGGCCACAAGGGAGATGGCCTGACGTAAAAGGCTTCATTAACCACTTCCCGGTCCACTTTATCCAAAGTAACCAGTAGTGACGGACCAACCCGAGCTATTACGTTTTCTGCATTTGTTTTAATTTAGATCAGCACGAGATAATTCGCACTTCGTTTCGTCGACCTTCTTTCGTGATTTATTGCGAGATATTTCGTGTACAACATAGTCACGTTTGGAAAGAAAACGAGATCTAATTAGTAAAACGAAATAACTCGGATTAAACTTGGAAGCGGTTAAATTTTGAACATCAAATAGCAATTAAAATTTCGTTATAATATACTATACACTATAAAAGAATAGAATGTGTTTTAATAAAGGACATACTTTGAAGATAGAGAGGGGTAAATAGAGATCAAAGTCATTGAGAAAGATTGTGCAACTGGACATTGTTCTTATAAGGGACCGTGAGAACATTTAGTAGGAATAAGAAGACATGGATTTTGGGAGGAAGCACCACTGAAATCGAACACTGGACATGAACGTGGGCCTTATTGATTTCACTTAATTTCTTAGATTGTTTTACATTAGGTTACTTTTCTGTTTGTACTTTTATTAGATTCAAGTCTTGCAATTTAAAGATTTGAAATTTTGTACAGATACATAAACCCGATGATGGTAAATTATATTTTACATAATTTTCGCTGTAGCGTATTGTCTTACTTATTGTAAATCAATTATCACAGTAACTATATACCCTATTGTTATGCAACCAAAAACGCTCTGGAGTTGACATGTACAGTATAACACCCAGGATATATTCCTGAATTAACGTCTCAGATTGTGAGACTACAGCATATTTTAAGAACTGACTATGTGAAAACGCCTTGTAATACGTAAGAAAAAACTACAAAATAATAACCCCCCAAAAAAAGCTTTTATAAAATGCACAAGAAAGTAGAACATAATTATTTTGGTGAGATAAAGAAATATATGGGTCTACAACTATAAAAATTTTGGGCGAATTAATGATATAAACTATTGATTATAATGGATTATAGTGAACCACTTACAGCACCCTGCTTTTATGGTTTTAGTGTCAGTTCTTCATTTTACCTCACCAAAATAATTTTCTCCTTTTAGTGAATTTTATAAAAGTATTATTTTAATTTTTTTCCAATTATCCTTTCCTCCACAAGCATTCATAAGACGACCATCTTTTAGATAAACTTTTATATCTGAACATCCTCTTTAAGGTAAAACGGGTACATTATATATAGATGGAAGAGAGAGAGTCAAGGATTTCGTAGCTATTCCACACACCACAGGAGCCAGTGTTGCGTTTTTGCTGTGCTGTTGCAACATGTTGGCTTTGAAACTATTGTAGTGCGCGCGTTACAGCTCTCCTACAGTTCTTCCATTTTTTTTTTCATCCTCGTTTCAAAAACCTGAACTGTGTGTACGAACTATTTTGTTTAAGTCAATCTTTTACTTAAAAAAGATAAAGGGGGTGAAAAAAAAAACCTTCGTGTACGTCTCTATGCACAATGTCACAGCACACACAGAGCACTGGAAATGAAATCCTTTTTTGATTAATGAGCGAACAAAAAGTCAGAAACAACTGTGCTTCCGGAAAAGGAACGAGAGACGTCTGCTGCAGAAATGATGCGGGCACCGTTAAAAGAGAGAGGGAGGATTAGACATTGTAAGAAGAAACACTAGACAAAAGAGGGTTTGAATAATAAAAAAAAGGGGGGAGAAGGAGTACAGGGATGTGACGTGAGGTTAAAATAAGATAAAAGAAGATCTGTAGTTTGCAAATGCTTTCTCCATGTTCGTTTTTTCCCCCCCTTTCTCAAAAGTATGTTTCACTATTAGGGCATCTAGCATATGCCAGCGTTTCTGAAACTATAGTCCGCGTTTTATAAGTGGTTCTGGAGGTCCATCTTTGTGGTACTCTCAAACTGAACATTAGTTAAAATAAATAAATAAATAAATAAATAAATAAATAAATAAATAAATAAATAAATAAATAAAATAAAATAAAATAAAATTCAAGTGAACTGTGTATCCAGCATCATAGTTCAGAATCTCAAGCAGATTATACATCAGTAGATTACAGAATTCAATAAGGAAAAGATACAAACTCTCCTTGCATACGATGTATTATTATTAAATATACTTTTAAGAGCATTCAATTATTAGACTTCCAGACTATGTTATGCATTAAGTGTCGGAAGTTTTACAGAACACCTTTGTACGTCCGTCTGTCGGCAGGTATCGGAGTAAACCGACAGATATTGAGAAGTTGTATTTTGCAATCGGTTCAGCGTACGAAGAATAGGTTCCATTTCCTCCGTTAATCCTTTATTCAACCTGCAAGTGGTTAAAATTAGCCTTTTCCTGTTTAAATGTATATCGTCATAGAATGAAAACGGTAACAGACAGCGAGAAGTGATTTTTTTTCAAACAATTCATTGTCTGAAGACAACAAATCATAGCTGTTCGCAACACGAAAACCTGAAGTAGTCCAAATTCACTAGTACTTCCGGTTTCAATACTGATTTTCATAGAGCAAAAACGGTAAGAGATATCGAGATGGGTTTTCTGCAATCGATTCAGCTTTCGAGGAATAGTTTCTATCTTTTCCATTCAAACCGGAAGTGGTTCAAATCGACCATTTCCAGTTTCAACATTTATCGCCATAGAACAGAAACAGTAATAGATAGCAAAAAACTTTATTCCGGGATCGATACAGCGTCTCAAATATATAATCAGAACCTGCAACACGTTATAGTGAACCGAAAGTGGTTGAATATACTAGAACTCCTGGTTTTTATAGAGCAAAAACTGCAATAAAAAATCCAGAAACTGTTTTCTGCGATCGATTCTGATTCCCAAGAATCTATCACCAGAAGTGGTACAAATTAACTATTTTTGGTTTCAATCTTTATCACCATAGAACAAAAACAGTACGGGATAGTAAGTAATGGCTTTCTGTTATGGAACGAGGGACGTCCGAGGAACACATTCTATCTTGATCTTATTACCCTATTGCAATCAATAGTTATAGACGTACTACTTCAAGCTTGAGTATTTAATTCGTATAGTTCAGAAATCTACCGTAGTTTCACACTGTGAAACGAAACTCATTTAAAAGTAACTAATATGATTTTCTTCTACTAATAGTAGTACAAAATTAAGGGAATTTTAATTAATAAAATAAAATAAATTATTTTTTTCCAGATTGTCTAATTTTTCGTTCCCATTCTCTTCACTTCACAATTTTTCCATCATAGTATTCATTATTTGCATCACATTCTTTTCCTACGAAGGATAATATTGGCGGCTATTATATTATTATCTTTTTCCCAATTGTAGTTTCATCTCTAGATTTATCACCGTTAAGGGGCCGCGGTAGTTCAGTGGTAGAGCGTTCACCTCTGGTGCACGGGGTCCGTGATTCGATCCCAACTCCCGCCAAGTGAACTTTGTGGTGGGCAAACACCGTGTGTGGGGGTTTTCTCGGGGTTCTCCCGCTTCCTCCCACTTTATTCATTCCACTATTCCATTCATTTCTGATCATCACCGTCTTTTTAGTCTAGCCGGCATAGCCGTGGGACAAAGAACTTCCAGACTTCATTTCTTTTTCATTTTTATCACCATGAACTCACACTGTCGGGTATCCTTCGCAAATAAACTATCAACAGAACTACAACTGAAGTTTCTAGCGTAATATGACCCAGAAGGGCTATGACTCTTTAAACGTACTTAGCTATGACCGACCATGAGGCTTCTAGTAGATGACGTGTGGTCAGCACATATGATCCCAGTACTATAGACGTAACTAGACCCGATTTTCATAGCAAGTGATAATTTCAGTGCTGACCTGGGGATAAATCCTTCCCGGAGGTAAACAATTCTCCTTGGAGGTTATCTTTCTTGATGTTCAATATGGGTTACCAGTATTTACGCAGTAGTACTACAGTACTTATCACTTCCGTATACTGAGGGATACTTTTTGAAATCACCACTGTCCATCTCTCTTTTAACTCCAGTAGATTCCCAATTATCTTTTGCATGCTGTCTTTCATGCTCAAACATTGGAAATTTTGAGTTTCCGCTGCAGGCCCTTAGCCAGGTTCTGGCAGAAATGGACTCAGACCCCTCTTTCTTTAGATCACTTTCAACATCCCTGAAACTTTCACTTCTTTTTCAGATAAATATAGTTGAAAAATAAAAAAATAAAAATGTGAGTTGAACTCAAGCTGACTCCCATGTCAGTATTCTCAACTTCCATGTTAGTATTCTGGTTACGGGTTTGCTCCACTAGGGATCCAAACCAGAATCATGCGATTACGTGAATACATTAAGTGAAAAGATGAATGCACAATATATAACTTCATTATACATATTTCAAATACTTCTTTTATTATTTTTGTTATTGTTGTTACTATTCACAACTATTCGTAGTGTTAGTCATAGTGCGAATATGTTACGTACACATTTCGTAATACTTGTTAACGGTGTCATGTATTAGACAATGCATACACTACGTTGCGTAAATCAAAACAAATAAAAATGCCCGAGCAGCAAATGGTCATTTCTGTGTTACTCATTTCTTTGAGCACAAGAAAAGCAGAAACTTCATTCTTTGCTGTCACTGTGTATGTGTGTTAGCATAAATGACCTTCAAAGACATTGATTGACTTTTAAACATTAACAATAGAATACTACGAAAATTGATCATTTTCTTTCTTTCCTTTTTTATTATTCTTATAAATTCCTTCTAGAATCTTATTATGTCGTTTGCGTTCATACTTCACTATTCTTATTGTTATAACCAAATCAGACAGATAACCTATTTCTACAGTGTTACCAGCTTGTGCTACAATTTTTGGCAGTGTTGCTAACTAACTCTAGAACTTGGTATCGTAAACAGTGTTGTCAACGAATACCGTAAATACAAGCACTATTTAATTTGCTCAGTATATGGTCTCAAGAAACCGCACAGCATATCATTGCAGAAACTAAAGCTCACCATTGTATCCCGCCAACATTACTAATCCTACCTAAACCTTTAGGCTAAATACGATAAGCCTAAACCATGTCTTTGTTACTCTCCTATTATTTTCTCAGTTTGCCCAAAGGTATTTTTCCGATTATTTGCCTCTATTTTCCATGTGAGATCAGTTACGTCCATTTTAGACGAACTCTTAATAAGAAATATTAGTATCGAAAAAGTAACAGTTAAATAATAAAAATAAATTTGAAAGCACAGGAACACAGAAATTAGAAAAGTAGAGGATAAGCACAAAAACATCTCCTGACTTGGAAAGGATATAGGCCTAACTTTAATACCAAAACTACTATTCTGCTCAAACTTTTACAGTACTTACATAAACTCAAAGTTTTTGGTGTTGTTGGTTGGAATTACAAACACGTGATGTGCGCGCCACCTGTTACTCGGGAAACATCGAAACGATAATTCAGCTCCAACTACATCTTGTGAAGCGTATCCAGTTGTAATGGAGTTTATAGCTCCCCTGGTAAGTTCCTGAAGATCATCCCGGATTGTGGGTAGTGAAAATAAGTACATACATCAGATGTGTCAGTTCTTCAGGAACGCATTACTACAGCTACCAACTTAATTACGCCGGATACACTTCACAACATCCGGCTGGAACTAGATTATCGACTCGATGCTTCCCTCGTAAGACGTGGCGCGTACATCATGTGCTCGTAATTCCCAGCAGAAATATAATGAGTTTATGCAACCACTCAGAAAGTTTAAGCAGAACAGTACGTTTGGTATTGAACTTATGCCTTTTTTATACAATGGACTATTTTTCTGCTCAGCTTGTACTATGCAAATACAAGGTGTACGAGATATCCCCGTACTTCTAGATTTGAGCATCACAGAGAACGATGTTAGAGTAACTTTAGTTGTGGTATTGCTGACACTGCTTTCTCTTCACGTACATCATTGTTTGGTATCCTTGCTTTCAAGCACTGTATGGTATCCCTGCGTTCAAGGTCACGTCAAGCATTTCAGTTTTAAAACCATGGGTGATGTAGGTACGAAATAAAAAAGCTAAAATTATAATGATATTAATCTCTGAGACACTCAGATGTAAAGGTAAGGGACTTCTCGAACATCCTGTAAAGGAAGAGTTGTGTTTGTGCTTCATCGACTGGCGAAAAGCTTTCGACCGAGTCAATTGGAGCATTAATGGGAATTAGAGATTTCAAGATTGGAGGGCAGATCATTAACAGATCAGGTATGCAGATGATACGGTTATAATAGCTAAAACCGAAGGAGGATTACAGATGATCGACAAAATAGTTGACACTGGAAAACTGTGTGGAATGGAAATTAACATCGGAAAGTCAAAAATCATGAGAATATCCCGTGGAAATACGCCCTTACGGATCAGAGTAGAACAAGAACTTGAGGAGGTCGATAATTTCACGTATCTGAAAAGTATTTTGACGAGAGACGCTTACTGCACCAAAGAGATCAGGTCAAAAATTGCCATAGCTAAAGAAGCATTCAACAAGAAAAGATCACTCTTAACTAGCAGGCTCAATATTGGACTTAAGAAGAAGTTGGCCAAGTGTAATATATATGGAGCATTGGTTGGACATTACGGAAGTTAGAGAAGAAATATTTGGAGAGCTTCGAAATGTGGTGTTGGAGGAAGATGGAGAAGATAAAATGGACAGAGAGAGAGCAACAAACGAAGATGTTTTAAAACGTATAGGAGAGAAGAGGACACTTTTAGTCACCATCCTTCGTAGAAAGGCCAACTGGATTGGACACATCTTGCGAAGAAATTGTCTTCTTCACACCGCCATAGAAGGAAAGATGGAAGAGAAGCGAGGAATAGGAAGAAGAAGGACACAGCTGATCGATGATTTGAAAGATAGGAGAAAATATTGGGAGTTAAAAGAGGAAGCTGAAGATCGACAAAAGTGGAAGAAACATTTCCAGGCCCAAATCTAAAATTGAAAAAAAAAATCCTCATTACTCCAAGGACCTGTCCAAAAGGCAGAATACTTAATAATAATAATAATAATAATAATAATAATAATAATTATTATTATTATTATTATTATTATTATTATTATTATTATTATTATTGTACTCATAGCGGGAAATAATCAAAAATTAACACAACGATAGAAAAGCTTAGGAAACCTGATGTTAATGTGCAAATCAGATTTTAAAAAGTCAACCTTTTTCGGGATGATGCTCTTTTTCCTATAAAAAGCCGTATTTCTAAAAAATAAACCGGAAATTATAGCTTTTTATCTTTTATGATTTAATTATTTAAGTACCACTATTGTTTTCCTGCAGTTGATTACATAATTAAGAAAACGTGTTTGCAACACTCAGTACTTGCAAGTTCGATGTTCAGCGCAGAGCTAGATTGATTTTGAAACTGGCATTGTGTTGGTTGCCAGCAAGTGTAAGTTACGTAACATACCATATCACATATGTAGTTTCGGTTGCCTAACTGTAGATCCCTCAAAAGATAAAAGCATGTGGAAAATATGGGAGGAATTACACATCATTTTGTTACACACCTTAAATATTACAAATATCAGAAAACGTGCTGCCATCTATCCATAGCTGACACACCTTTAAACATATTTTAATCCATTAGAACCGTATAACTAATTAACTATACATTGCTTAAGAAACTTGAAGCGGCAGCGTCATTTCCTTGAGAAAAGAGGGGGCACAAGATTTTCCACTGATGTAAGTAGAGTTCAGTTCAACGATTTTCATTAATATATTACTAAATTACTTAAGGGAAATTTGGCCCCTCCTCTGCCGTAGATAACGCCTTTTACTTGAACGTGCATTCTCACAGGAACAAAATTTCGCCATTAGATTCTGTCATAAAAATAAGTTTTAATATTTATTACTGTCATTAATAGGTAAAGATTCAAAAGCGTTCTAACCAGCAGTCGTTCTACACAGAACAATGATTTAGAAATATCTTAAATTTCTATCCTGATATTAGTGTCCTTAGTTAAACATAATTAAGAGATTACTTCTACAGACAATGTCAAATATCTAATTATATATATTACTATATTACAATATAAAATGTCTTGTTTATATATAGATCTACATACAGAATTATAGGCGTATCCCCAGAGCGTACACGAATTTGAATTTATTCCTAACTGGAAAAGTGATTACATAATTTCTATAATAATAGAAAATTGCATCTGCATAACACGTATTTCTTCTTTCAAACTTATCGTGATCAACGGAAGCGAGTGTCGCCTGGAGTTAAATCGAATCTGGAACTGCTAGTTCTGAACCTGAAGAGCAAAGATGGAACAAAATATTTTTAATACGACGATAACGATAATGAAGGAAAAAGTTTTAGATAATTAGTTAAACCTAGAAATATGCTAAAGAAAATTTTATATCTAGGTACACTAAATGAAATTTCAAATGATCTTATCGTGTTTTCTTAATATTATATATACCGTATATATACAGACTGTCCCATAATTCGTGTGTAAACTTTAATTTCATAGTACTCAGAACTCGTAAAAGCTAGAACTGTGAAATTTGCAGGAATTTTAGAGGAAGGTCAGAAGATTTGTTTGATAACAAAACGAGATCACGGGTGGTAGTGTTTGCGGAGTTACAGGGTCAAAGGTCAAAATGCGATTTTTTCCTTATGGGATTTCAATGTTAAATAGTAGTCTCACACGCCATTTTTTTGAATATTCATCTCCGGCAGCAAAAATTGGTATATCGACATAAATTCTGATCCGAAACAATGTGATAACGAGAAATGTGGGCAATCGTGACCTGGTGACCTCTAGCAGGTCATCTGTGACCCTTGAGGAAAAAGCTCCCTTTTCAACAGCTTATTGTACACAACTGATTCAGGTGAAGATAATGTTAAAAAAGGATATGAACAAAGGATCTACAGAACATCCTTTTTAGCAAAACGAAGAGGTCAGCAATATCATCAGAGGTCAAAGGTTACGTAGCTAAAATGTGATATTTGATGTGTTAACAAATAAGAAACTGTGACATTCGAAATAATGCTTTGAAGTGCCATAGAACACATGCATAAAGATCCTTCCAACGAGTGTGTATGGGCATAAGGAAAAGGTCATCATAAGAGGTCAAAGGTCACGCAGTGAAAATTTCATGTTTGATGCGTTAGCAACTATGAAACTGCGACGTTTAAAAATGATTTGAGCTACCATTGGATGCATGCATAAAGGTCCTTCGAATTGGTATGTATGGGCATAGCAAAAAGGTCAACAATGTCATAAAAGGTCAGAGGTCATATTTGATGTGTTAACAAGTATGAAACTGTGACGTTAGAAAGAATGTTTTGAGCTGCCACAGGACACATAAATTCTGCACAGGACACAGGTCCTTCCAATTGGTGTGTATGGGGGTAGGAAAAAGGTCAACAATGTCATAAAAGTTCAAAGGTCACGTAGTTAAAATATCATTGTTTGATGTTTTAGAAAATATGGAACGGCGACGTGTGAAAAATAATTTGACGTCCCATAGAATACATGCAAAAAGGTCCTTCCAACGGATGTGTATGGGCACAGGAGAAAGACCAAGAATGTCCTTAAAGGTCAAAGGTCACGCAGTTAAAACATCATAGTTGATGTATTAGCAAATATGAAAGTGTGACTTTTGAAAAATGATTTGACCTGCCATAGAATACATGCAGAAAGGTGGCCATGGAATACATGCATAATAAATGGTCAACAATGTCATAAAAGGTCAAAGGTCACGAAATAAGAAGTTCATAGTTCCTATATTGGCAAGTATAAAATGGCAATGTTTGAAAACTAATTTAGTTGGTATGGTATTTAAAATTAAGAATGTTTATATGGGCTCTCGGAAATCTTTTCTTTTAAATAACAAGAATACTAAATTTTAGGAAGTCATTTATAGAATGCGCACTATTGTGTGCAGGACATTCTAGGGCATAGTGTGTGCACGATTTTCTTTCGTCTAATAGATTCTAAAAAACATTATTTGGGTAGCATTTTCCAATGAAAATATCACATATAAATCCAAATCACTCAGGGGTTCCCCCCCCCCAAAAAAAATAATCCTGAGAACAGACTGTACTACAGGTTGTTCGTTATTTCTTTGTATCCATATCAAAAAGGAGAATGCATTGAAAATAAACTGTTTGCAAGCAATGCATTGTGTTGGGAAGTTTGAGGGGAGAACAAAGATGTCCCGTATTCTCATGAAAAATAAATATGGCGGCCTTAATATTGCCTTGATGCTTACACAGGAAATTGAGAAGAAAATAAAAATGATTCCACTGGAAATATATTGTTTCCCCATATGTAGAAAGAGACACACTCTTATCGTTTATTTACACGCTTTCGTGACTGAAGCATAAACACAATCTGTTTATGTTTTGGGCTCACGTCAAATAATCAGTCTGTTTCGTTCACTAGTGTGTCTTGGTGTTACTAGAATGATAATCTGGTTGGACAGAGATAGTGTGGCAGTAGAGTGTGGAGTTGAGCTTAAAATTAAATGAGTTTGTGAATCTTGTGTGTCTTGTGAGTGTGTAAGAAAATAAAAACTGTTGTATTTCTTATTTTCCCTATACGCATAGGCCAACGTGTTTGGAAGTGTGTGGGTATGTGTGTGTGTAATTGTGTAAGTCACAATGGATACTCTAACAAAGGAACAACGTGCCGATTTGCCTCAGTTCTTAGTAGGAAGTAGATTGCAAAAATGCGGAGAAAGGCGTTTGCACAGTGGGGTGTGAAAATAAGCAATACCCAAATTCTTCATCTTTACAAACAGTTTCGGAATAACTGTTTTAGCAAGGAACATCTTTCTCAGCGACAACGAAAGGCAGGACCACCTGTAAGGATCTCTACCGAGGATACTAAACGCAAAGTGGTTCGTTCTGTGCTTAGTTCACCAAAAAAATCAATCCGTCGCCGGAGAGTTGCATCCAACGTTAAAAGAAGTTCGCTGAGTAGGATATTGCGTGTGCTTGAGGTTAAGCGTACAGTATGAAGATTGTACATAAATAACATGATGATGATTTAGGTGCCAGAATTTTATTTTGTAACTGGTTGATAGACAAATTAAATGAAAGTTTTTATTTCGAATTATAATGTCAGATGAAGCTGTTTTTTTTTTTTAAAAAATGGAATGTCACATGAACGGTTCTTGGGACCCAGTCCACCGGCGGAAAGAATTGAAAGCTGTGCAGATCAAAGGGGTATTATGGTGTGGATGAGACTAACAGCAACTGGTGTAATAGGGCCGTTTTTCTTCGAAGGAAACGTTAATCAACTTAAATACCAAAATATGTTGGGAGAATTTCTTTTCCCTGAACTTGATCGCTTAAATCTTGATCCACACAATGATATGTGGTTTCAACAGGATGGTGCTCCAGCACATCGTACTGGGGCAACATTATAAATTTTAAGAGGGAAGTTGGGAAACCGTTTAATAAGTATGGTTTCTGATGTTGAGTGGCCAGCTAGAAGTCCTGATCTAACACCATACGACTTCTTTCTATAGGGCTTTCTTAAGCAAGAAGTTGATAAAAATCCTTCAACAACACTTGAAGAATTTCGACGATCGATACAGCGTGCCATTGAACAGATAACTCCAGACACTCTGGAAACAATCTTCACAAAGACCCTTATACATAGAGTGAACTTGCATTTAGCACATCACGGAGGTCACGTGGAATAAATTGCAATATACTAAAAATATTTACAGTCTACAAGGACGTCAGTGTTTGTTGTACAGGTAAGACAATATATTTAAAATATTTCTTTCTAGTAAATAGCTATTGATATGTTTCAATAAGAAAAACACATTTTGAATGCAGTTCTGCAAAACTAAGTAATTAACAAAAGATGGAACTCACACTATTTACTATTCATTGTTTTAAACATCACAGAAATAGATACATACCATTGCCTGCAGTACCTGAATTAGGCTTCTTCACCTTATGGCAATGTTGACCTTTTCTTTATGGTCATGTGCACCCATTGGAAGGACCTTTCTGCATGTGTTCTATGGAATCTCAAATCCTTATTTAAAACGTCACAGTTTCATATTTGCTAACACATCAAACATGAAATTTTAACTGCGTGACCTTTGACCTTTTATGACATTGTTGACCTTTTTCCTATTCCCATACACACCAATTCGAAGCATCTTGATGCATGTGTTCTGTAGGAGCTCAAATCATTTTTCAAACGTCTCAGTTTCATACTTGCTAACACATCAATCATAAAATTTTACCTGTGTGACCTTTGACCTTGTACGATATTGTTGACCTCACACACGCACCAATTGGAAGATCCTTTCTGCATATGTCCAGTGGCAGCTCAAATCCTTATTTCCAAAATCGCAGTTTCATACTTGTTAACACTTCAAATATGACATTTTAACTGCGTGACCTTTGACCTTATATGACATCGTTCACCTTTTTCTATGCCCATACACACCAATTCGAAGGACCTTTATGCATGTGTTCCATTGTAGCTCAAATCATTTTTCAAACGTCGCAGTTTTATAGTTGCTAACACATCAAACATGAAATTTTCACTGCGTGACCTTTGACCTCTTATGATGACCTTATCCTTATGCCCATGCACATTCGTTGGAAGGATCTTTATGCATGTGTTCTATGGCACTTCAAAGCATTATTTCGAATGTCACAGTTTCTTATTTGTTAACACATCAAATATCACATTTTAACTACGTGACCTTTGACCTCTGATGATATTGCTGACCTCTTCGTTTTGCTAAAAAGGATGTTCTGTAGATCCTTTGTTCATATCCTTTTTTAACATTATCTTCACCTGAATCAGTTGTGTACAATAAGCTGTTGAAAAGGGAGCTTTTTCCTCAAGGGTCACAGATGACCTGCTAGAGGTCACCGGGTCACGATTGCCCACATTTCTCGTTATCACATTGTTTCGGATCAGAATTTATGTCGATATACCAATTTTTGCTGCCGGAGATGAATATTCAAAAAAATGGCGTGTGAGACTACTATTTAACATTGAAATCCCATAAGGAAAAAATCGCATTTTGACCTTTGACCCTGTAACTCCGCAAACACTACCACCCGTGATCTCGTTTTGTTATCAAACAAAACTTCTGACCTTCCTCTAAAATTCCTGCAAATTTCACAGTTCTAGCTTTTACGAGTTCTGAGTACTATGAAATTAAAGTTTACACACGAATTATGGGACAGTCTGTATATATATATATATATATATATATATATATATATATATATATATATATATATATACTGGAACAATTTTATTATATTGCGAAAAACGAAAATAGTCTTATTACGAGATCGTACTCTTGGGATATTAATGTCAGCTTTGAATTAGTTGACTTGCTTTTTTATTATAAGAGTTATTTTATCAGCAAATATGTTAATCACCATTGCCAACCCCACGACAAATGAATTTTTTAACAGAATTTTTTTTTAACAAAGTACATTCAAATATTATTTTTCTGCTATTGTGGTGTGGTACTGCAATGTAGTTCCCTTACAAGCGAGACAAATTGATAAAAGATGCCTGTTCTATACGAGGTGATTTTACCCAATAGTTTGTGCAATCTCTAACTTGACTGGATTTAAAGTCAGGTGTGGTTCGGAGCCCACGTACAAAAGTCGTCTCGTCCATCGTAACTTCTTGTTGCATAAAAACGTAAAGGAAATATAAATGAATCAATAGTAATAAAACAGTTTCTTACAGGACGTACCAATTGCATAAAAACAAAGGAAATATAAGTTAATCAATAAAATAATAAAATAGTTCTTGCTGCATAAAAGAAAATATGAAATGAAATGAAATTTTTAAGTTTTACGTCCCACGTTTATGCCGGCTAGGCTAAAGGAGACGGTGATGATGAGAAATGAATGAAATGGTGGAATGAAGAAAGTGGAACGAAACGGGAGAATCTCGAGAAAACTCACGCACACGTTGTTTGCCCACCACAAAGTTTACTTGGCGCGAGCTGAAATCAAACCAGGGACTCCAGGCAGCAGAGGTGAACGCTTACCACTGAGCCACCGCGGTCCCCAATAAAGGAAATATAAATGAATCAACAAGGTAATAAAACAGTTCTTTACAGGATAAGTTCCTGCTGTATAAACATAAAGGAAATATAAATTAATCAATAAGGTAATAAAACGATTCCTTACAGGATAAGTTTCGGTTGCATGAAAACAAAGGAAATAATGATGAATCAATAAGTAATAAAACAGTCTTTACAGGATAAGTTCTTGTTGCATATAAAAACGTAAAAGAGATTCAATGAATAAATAAAAAGTAATAACAGTTTCCTACGGGATAACTTCCTATTATATAGAAATGCAACAGAAGATGAATGAACAAGTAAAGAGAAATTAGGTACTCTTTCTCAGGCACTGATATCATAGGGGCTGAGTGAATCCTAATCCGTATCCGAATAAGGCTGGACGATGAATAAATCCGGACTAGAGACCGAACGCGGCCATCCAGTTAATATGTATGCATTAATTACGAAACCACGGCTCACAACTCATTTATTTTAAATGAAATTGGTTTGCTAAAACTTCTTTGCATATTTACCCTATCTGTACGTCCGTCCGGGAGACAAAATGTCGCAAGAACTACTTGATGGATCATCATCAATTTTACACAGGTAGTAAAGGGCCAAATGTAGGTCTAATGCTGTTCACATTTCATGATATTTTTCGGTTTCCGGTCTTTTGAAAAATCGATTTTCAGTTTTGAATTCCGAAATCAGTTTTGAAAACCGAAAACCGATTTTGAAGCCCGAAAGCGAAAATCGGTTTTAAAACCAAAAATACATTTATTTTGAAATTTCATGTTTTCCAGAAATCGACTTTCGGTTTCCCAAAAAGATATCGATTTGAAAAGTACTAGTCAAAACCTAAGAATCGAGTGCAGTGATTGAAGTGATATTTGAAACGGAGGAAATGGTAGAAAGTAATAATTTCCGGTTTTAACGTTGATCATCCCAAAAACGGTATTAGATAACGAGAAGCGGTAATCGATTAAGCGTACAAAAAATACATTCCATCTTCGTAACTCAATACTAAAACTGGAAATGACAAATTTACTACAACTTCTGGTTTCAATACTGATCTACATAGAGCAAAAACAATTCGACATAGATCCGAGATAAAAAATATGTACCATCATCTCTTAACCCTCCATTTAATTCAGAAGCGTCAGAAATCATGTATTTCCGGTTTTAACGTTGATCGCCGTAGAGTAAAACTGTAGTAGATAGTGACATGAGGTTTTCTGTAATCAATTAAGCGTCTCAGGAATATATTCATCGAAACTTTTAATCTCTGTACTAAAACCGAAAGTGGTAGAAATTGCTACCACTTCTGGTTTAATTTTAACTGAAAAAATAGCACTCCACACAAACCAAATTCCTTCACGTTGTGTACTTGTAACACGGTTACTTGTTATTTATTTATTTATTTACTGTTAATTTTACGCACACCGTTACTCCCAGTTTGAATTCACTGGGGTTAAATAGAAACTAAGCACTTAGTGGGAATCGAATTCAAGACCCCATGAACATTTTTTTTTAATATAACAGGAAATTTACCAGAAACTCTTTCTTTCTTTGTTAGTAGTTCTAACAATTCTAAGAAGCGTATATGATGATTCCACGAACATTATCAAAATTTCATAGCATTTGGAAACGCACTTTTCCCACGATATGTAGCGTGCTGAGATGCCATTCTGCTCATTGCCCTCCAACGAACTAGAAGGAAGAAAGAACTGCAGACAAAGAGGACCTACTCACAACAAAACATTAACGTCAACGTCTGTGATGGCAGACGGGGGGAAGGGGGAGACGAACAAGAGCACCCTTCTCTTTTTGAATAACCATATTTTATATTACATGCGTGTACGACAGTTTCCTATAAATAGCCTTCATGTGCTACGCTGGAAGCCAATACGACTGACTGGCTGTTTCAAATTATTGCAAAAGACAAGAAAGGGGGCAAACGAATTGACCCCTCATGGGAAATTTCTGGTTACGCCCATAATTATATAGTTTCTTTACTATAACGAAAAGAAAAGAAAAAAAAGACGCGACAGATATTCTGTACCTTTGTCACAACCAAGGAAGGTTAGGGAGCAGGGAGAATAGTACGAAAACTCTGTATCGAGAAAAATACGGTGACACGCCGAAGTGGGAATTGCTTTGACTAATACAGATGTTTATTTTTACATGAAATATTTCTCTGAATCTTGGCTGCAATTACTACTGCTGCTGCTATCACAACAAAAACTACTATTACTGAAACGACGTGGAACTTCACGTTTCTACCCTTTAATAGGGAATGATATTCTATTTTCTTCTTTGAAATTAATGGGAATTTGAACGACTTGATTTTACTTGTTTCTTTTTGAAATCTAATTAAATTTTCCTTACTTCCTGAAAATATATAATATATATAAGTATTCTTAAAAAGACAAGAAATTCTAAGCACAAAAGGTGGCCATTGCAGTCAAGCAGCTTCCAATATATATTGAAAATTATTTTATTTTGGTTTCACTAAAGTTTAACATTCCTTTTCAGCAGTGACGTTACATAAGATGGGACGGATCATTAATAGTAACGTGGATCAAACTGAAGGGAAGAGAATTCTTTTCGGGGATTTTTTTTTTTTTTTTTTGAATACTGAAAATGATAATTTTATATTATTTGACCTAACTTATAGTGCATGTCTAGGGGCAACGATGACACCGAAGAAGGTGTACTCGCAAACGTCATCATTAGTTATGTACACCCAGCTACAAAAGTATCTTCCCCCTAAGTGCTCTAATTCCATTACTTGGGATCCAGGTAATTTGCAGTTGTACGAACGCCTAAACAAATGCAACCCAACTTACACGTAACTTTTCTCGGCACTGACAGCAGTTTGTAGCCTTGATCCAGGTGTTTATCCAGGTAAAATTGTAAAGCAGGTGACTAACGAAACAGTTCTCCATTAGAACACTTAGGGGGAGGGGAGATACTTTTGTGGCTAGGTGTACCAGTACTCTTCTAAATAGTTTACAAATGAGATAAATACACCCCTGGAGATCAGCATAGTATATAGACGCAACTGACCAAGCGAGGATAAGCTAGGTGGTTAGCGTTATTACAATCAGGCGATCCTGAGTACGAATCCGGTAGCACGTCATTCTAAATGGATTTCGCCAAGATTTTGCCTTCTTCAACTCTCAAGTCAACGTCGAGTTGGTACCTTTAAATATAGTTCCTGGCCGACTTACTTCCATTCCTTTCCCATAAATGCATATGATTTCTTGTTAACAATTCTGATCTAAATTGGACAATCCGAAGACTGTTTCTAAATGTTAGTTGAATAATAAGTAAAACATGAATCGGGAGTTCATGTAAAACATGATTAGAACTGTTCACAAGAGCAGACGAAACAGAGCTATATCAATAGAAACACTTCAGAAGTGACATCACATGTCTTTTCGGGAAGAGAGAGCCTCAATTTTTATGTTGTGGACAATCATAACCATAATTTGATTTAATTTAATGAAGCTACCAATCTGAAATCTTCCTCCAAATTAACGTACAGATAATAGCAGCCTAATATAGTACTCACTAGTTATTACTAGAAGTGTTGGAAAGAAATCGATTACAGATCTTCAGAAGACAGCATACCAAATGGAGCTTACCTGCAAAACACAAAAGAAATATATGTATTAGTAAGGCTCAACAAAAAGAAAGTAAACACTTAATTTTGAAGGCAAATCCGTATTAAAAACTACTTTTTGGAGTAGGCTGCGATTGATAACGTCTAATAATACAGTGGAGTGACTTTACGTTTGCCGCTGTCGACACAGCTTAAGGAAACTAAACGGGTCTTTTAGGATAGGTCCACAATTCAAACTAATGCATTATACTATAATCATGCTTTATGGATAACAGGATCAAATCATATTTTCCGTCCTTTCTCGTCAGTTCAGACGAAAACTATCCAATTTACACAATTGACAATTGGCAGAAAAAAATATATATGCTTATGAGAGAATGTTCTGCAATAAAATAGGAACGAATCCTAAGAAATTTGTACCACGATATCATTAATTAAATTACCGATACGTATGATATTCAAATATACAATAGTTGTTGGTTATAACAATGATACCTGTATAAGTTGACCATTTTTATAAAAATCTTTGTTTTACATCCCACGGTTATGCTGGCTAGGCTAAAGGAGACGGTGATGAGAAAGGAATGAAATGGTGGAATGCAGAAAGTGGGAGGAAAAAGGAGAACCCCAAGAAAACCCACGCACACGGTGTTTGTCCACCACAAATCCACTTGGCGCGAGCTGGGATCGTACCAGAGGTGAACGCTCTACCACTAAGCCACCGCGGGCCCTTGACCATTTTTAGTTCCTCAGAAAATATCCAACTTATATCAATGACAAATTAGAAATCTCTTTCAATGAATAGCACATGCTATACCTACACGATTTCAGGGATATAACACTATCATACGAACAGTGCCTGTAGAACTACTCTATGTTGTGCGGGGAAAAGGGAATGTTTCATATATGAGTGTTTCGTTATCACACATCCAAACAAAGATATCCAGATTCTGGAGGTCCAGGTACAAACTGCAATTACAATTACCAAATATTACGCCTACTCTAGGATTATTGGCCATCACTGTTCCAAAAGTACTTTTTTTTTTTTTTTGACATCTACGGGCACGAAAATAACTGTTCCGCAAAGAACAAAAGTAGACTCTGATTTTATGCTCTGCTGTGGATTCATAAACTAGTTTTCCCATCTTCTGAGCTATTGACAGTAAATTCGATGGAACGACGAATTTGGACGGTAGTTCCGTCGAATGTGTATTTTCTTAAATATTTTCGAATTCTGCATTAAGCACTGATTATGGAAATATTCATTTCATTAAAAATCAAATATAAACCACAAAAATGGTACGTAACGGTTCAACATTAGTTTTGGACTTTATCGACGGAACAAGGTTATTTAACGAAAGGAGTTCGCAAGGTTCATTGATATTACGTGATTTCAGTTCGATTTAAATACCTCATGTGTTAAATCTAGATTGGCATTTTTGTTAATTCAACAGCTAGAAACAGCTTCACTTTCTGAACTTCGTTATAATTAAACAGCATTCTCGTCTTTTCCGCGGGACACGGTGTTCCAGTGGTAGCGCGCTCACCTCTGGTAACTAAGGTTCCTGGCTTGCGTAGGATTTCTCAGGGCTCTCCCGTTTTCTTTAACATTTTTTTAAATTAAATTCTTTTGTAAGTATTCATGTCATCAATCATTCGTTCCCCTTAGCCGAATGGACGCAAGCGTGGAACGTAAAACTATTAATTTATTTTCTATTTTTAGTTTTTGCGCGGGAGACTGGGATTCGGTTCCCTGTAGTGGAAGTTCATGTGGTTCAAATTCCACGTAAAGCCCCATATCTCGCAAAGACTCGGTGTTGAAAAAAAAATATTAAACCTCAAACAAACATACGGACAAGCTTGAGAGCTCCTTCGTGGCTAAGCGGTTAGCGTACGCGCCTTTGGCATGGGAGATCCGGGTTCGATTTCCGGCAGAAGCTCATGTGGTTCGGATTCCACGTTAATCAGTAGGTCCCGTCTCATGTAGCCTCGCTGCTGAAAAGGGCGTTAAATTCAAAATCAACTCAACGAACAAGCTTGGTTCCCCTCCCCCTTACATTTTTGAAAAGGACTTTCAAGTAATATATATATATATATATATATATATATATATATATATATATATATATATATAAGTTTAAAGGCATGTAAAACTGTAACCCTACTGAAATATAGACATTGATTTAATGAAAGAAAGAAACAAATGAAGTAAGCAAGACCTAATTCTCCACTAGCTTTAGTGGACAAGCGCAAAATACGGACAATAATTCAGCGTACATGGTTTATATAAAGTCCCATTATTTATACTTTGGGGTTTCCCTAACAAGATCTCCAGAGAGATATCAAATTGAATTAGCTACTTGCTCGGTCTTCTATACGAAAACCACGAAAGCTGCCAATGAAAACGCATTTATGCTTGTAACGTAACGTTGAAAAAGTGATATGAATTCTTTTTAAAACGCTATTCTAAGCCAAAGATGACAGCAGTGGCACCTAACAAAAAATATTTAGAGGACGTTCCTGGTTGGTGGGTTGGTTGGTAAGGCCTGAAACACGTAAGATAGCGGTCAGAGAAAAGTCAAATAAAATAAAACCATCTTACTACACAAACACAACCACTACATAACAGTACGCACACACACACACACACACACACACACACACACACACACACACAAACACAAGATAATTGCTGTAACCAACGAACGAACCACCAACCAACGCGGTTCGTCTTGGAAGCCATAATTCTCGACACACGACATTCGGAACGGCGACTTCCAGGCGAGTCGCACTATCAAATAAAACGGCTCGTTCGTTATATAATGCGGACGCGGACCTGAAATAGGCGAGGAAAATGAAAAAGAGAGAGCGAGAGAAAGAAAGATGAGGGATGTTTACTGTGCACATTTTCCTGATGAATTGCCTTCTTTTACAGAAGCCCAGCAACGACTTCGAATAGCTCCTTGTAAATATTAGACTTTCCGTCCCCTCTTTCACTCTTCAGCTCCAAAGCTTACGACTTCCATGCTGAAACTACTTGCCTGGATAAATGAACTGGACATTTCCTTCTCTTTTCCCCGAATTATTTGCATGATGGATCTGTGGTATATGATCAGTGATGCAGTTATACAGAAGAAGATGCGGGCTTCATTTATTGGTAGCCTGAAGGGAACGAAGATACCTAATTGTTTCTCGTTGGCGCTTGTTGCTCGCTTTACAGACCAGACCGACCGCTGTATAGAACGTGACTCAACCAAAATATTTTTGCTTTTCAATGTACGTAACCACATCAATTTAATTTGCAGAAACCGCAAATGGCTGTTAGATTGTCACTAAAAGCTTCACAGTTGTAGTCAGTCATTGTCACTTAGAAATATCAACATGTAAAATTTCACACTCAGCCTTACCGGGGTTTGAGTCCGTCTGGAGTCGAACCTCGGTTCAGCCAAAAAAAAAAAAAATGGTACGGAGGCGAGATTTCGTTCTCTCGGCGCGCCAAAAAAAAAAATATATATTGTCTTCTACCTCACTCTAAGACCCACCCTTCTCCAACGGATTCCAGGGCTTTAGAGAAAGGAACGTCTTGAGAGAGGATTAAAAAAAAATGTTACAAGTACAAGTGTAAGAAAATGCTTTGTTCCAAATCTTCTTTTATACAACACATGCTGCATAGCTGAAATGCAATCAATAAGGCGGTGATCAGAGTGAGTTTCGGAAATGCCTTATCACGAGCGTAGAGCTAAACGCTCTCGTCTCTGATAAGAATACGCACTAATAATAATAATAATAATAATAATAATAATAATAATAATAATAATAATAATAATAATACTATAATAAATGTACTGAAAGAAATTTTGAATTTCCGAAGATCACTCTGATTACATACCTGTAATGCAGATATAGATAATGTTCTCTAATTTTCAGTCATGAAATGAAATGGGTGAAATATTGACATACATAAATGAATAGACACCCTTTTTGGTTAACAGCCAAATTTAATGTTAAAATTTAATTTTAGAAAAAAAGGCAATTTTGAAAGCGAAATTAACAAATCTCACTTTTATATATATATATAAATTTGAAATTTAACAAACTTTAAATTTAATAATCCAAATCGAAGTTATAACAACAAAGCACTAAAAAGGAACGAAAAGGAATACTGAACCGCTTCTAGTATTACAACAGATATGAATTTGGTAATAATTAATTTTGGATTTAAAAAAAAAAATATTATGACCGTGAAAGGATTTAATCTTGTTAAATATTAAAAGCTGATTCAAGCCCCCTTTCCTCCTTTCTGTGCACGAATAATAATTATTTAAAATGATTTTCTAGTAAGCCACAAGTAGTTTACAACTTTTAAATAAATAATGAAAACACACAAAGTGTATAATTTTAGTGATACTTTAAAAAATATACTCTTGTTGTTTTTAAACTGAAATATCACATTTTTTACGCTTTTGTCTAGAATTGCTTTTGGTCTCGATTTCTTTTGTTAAAACCAAAAATATAAATTTCTTTTGCATACAAAGTGGTCAAAACTATCTAAATTATTTTACAAATGATTTGAACAACCAGTTGATTTATTAGAATAAATAATAATGGTTATTTTGCCTCGGCCTTGGCTATCTATGAGAAGAGACTTTAAGGGATAGTAGGAAAAATTAGAATGGTGTTTAATTTTGTAATGACTAGTCATGTGAAAGAAGAGATTTGAAGTTTGAATCGATAGAAATTTGTCTCGTTAAGCATAAACACATATACACATAATTTAAGTAACATCACTGAATATCAAATTGCTTAAATATGTTGTCGATACGCACAGAAAATAAATATATACATATTGGACAAAAGTATACAAATAAAAAAAAATAATTAAAAAAAAAATACAAGAATATTCGTAATAAATTGACTGGATTAGACATAACACTCTTCAAAACTCTGATGAAAATAATAGTTTTTAATTTGATATAAAAAAATAATAATAATGAAACAATACAATTACATGATCCGTGGAAATTAATGTTCATTTATAGAATAAATCAGTTAGATAAAAAAAAATCACAGTCTTTGAAAATCTGAATGATATAAGCAAGTTTATAGTTTTTGCACTTTAAAAAAATATTGAATACTTAATTCACGTCCTGGGAACTAATGTTCATTGATTTCTAGAATAATTAACTTGGAGGTCATTCCGCAAACACATGATTTGGTGTGGAATTGCCGCAAAAAGGTGGTGGAATCAATAGTAATAACAGTGGGCGAATGACTCAGAGATGTCCCTCGCACGCTTAATTGTTTGTTTAATATAAGGAAATGGAAACGTCTTACCTCGAGTATCTTCATAAATCTTACATGCTTTTGATGTTCCATGAATATGATGAGGGCTGTTTCCTCTAGTAGTCCCACTTCTTTCTTAGGAAACTGTGCTTCACCATTACATCTCGGATCCCGAAACAAGGGTCTCCTCATTGTCTCTGTTCTTTTACCGGTATTAATATCTTGGTTGCATTTCGTTTCTCCTAAATTTCCAACCCACATCACTGAGAATCTCGTTTTAATTGAGTTGAGTTGATATACAGTTGATCTCACTTACATTAAACATGTGGACACAAAATAGAAAATGAGCCACTACCACGTTAATTTCCTTGCTCGTTTACAAGAATTAAAAAAAGATCGCTAGCAGAATATATATATATATATACATATGTGTAGAGTTTGTATATGTGTGAGTGATATCGACGCCCGGATGAATCCTGAACAAAGCACCACTTTGAAGTTGTTTAGCAATGCATATTGCGTGTGCACTTCACTTAACTACAATTAAAAAAATGCGTGTATGTGTGTGTAGTTTCGTTATCACTAGTTAGTCCTCTCGTGCCGCGGAGTTCGAACTTACTGACTTCTCCCGGGTGTTTCTTTTTCAATTTTCTTCTTTTATTTTAAAAGTGCAAACTCGTCGTTGTATTGGTGGCTTATGTCCCCCTTCCAAAAAGTCCGTTGGAAGGGTGGCGTTGTTTCAACTAGATGACAGTTAGTTCTGGAGACCACTGTCCACTTTTCTGCTTCTTTCTTTCTTTCTTTCTTTCTTTTTTTTTTTAACTGGAGTGGTGTGCTTTCTTCGTAGCCAAAGTGCGAAGGAACGTTTCTGGCCTTTCTCAGTGACGTGGGTGGTCGGTTCAACCAAGAAGGAGTAAAATACAACCAACCGTATTTTCTGAAACTCGTTGGCAAACGGTTTTCGAAGATTAAGAGAAAGGATGTTTAACTAAAAAAAATATACTTTGGCTTTCCCAAATAACATTTATTATTAAAAAAATATTTCAATGGTCTCTAAAATATAAAGAATAATAATTGCTCCGTGGAGTGATTGTTACAAATACCCCCCTCCTAAGATGGAGCAAGTGCTGCAATGAAGTTGTAGCACGGCTTCATCCTAAGAGAGTCGATGTTACATTAAAGGTACAAAAATTCCAAATCAAAATGTAAGTTCCTAAAAATCCGAACCCTAATATCACATTGTATTAACTTTAACAAATACATAAGAATCCTGGCTCTAATTATCCATGTGGTTATGACTTTCCATATAATGTCTTTGTGGTCAGTGTGGTCCCGGGCTTCAAGTATGTGGTCATTTTGAGCTTTTCATACTTAGCACATGTGGCATGGTTTACAATAGTACCGTGATATTTAATTTCGCCATCAACTACAAGAATTCATTTTCCTAAAGTACTGTCTTCACTAGGTGACACAATCGCCTTTTAATACAATCCTCAGCGTGTTGGACTGCAGGGAAAGATGACATCAGAGTTCAGAGGATTTTCTGGAGACAGAGCTCCTCCTCATGCGAGGGCAAAGCCGTTGCTCGCATTGAAGATTTCATTATCCGGCTGCAATTTCACTTCTTCTACAAAACGTCTTAATATTATGAGCACTATATGCTGGGGCAAAGTTTCATATTGTAGGCATCAATGCACTGAAGCTTGTTAAGTTGTTGGTGGCTGCTCGCAGCTCAGAGCTTATCCACTTTCAGCTTGGCGCGTTCATCGCAGGATCATCACCAACAGGAAGGGGTGCGTTGAGTCTCTTGCTCCAAACGCAAAACTCCACTTCCGAGCTCAAGTCGGGAATTTCTCTCTTCCGATGGCTCTCTATCTATACATATATGCATCTCTAGGCAATTTTACGTGCATTTCAAAAATTTTCTCTCCTAAGCCGGTTTTAATATTAAGTGTCGCACTTTGGCGGATATCCTTGTCCATCTGTCCTCTGTATTCGTGTTTGCCTCACTTCCCAATATCAGTCATCAATTTCAAAATACGCTGGTTAATCACAATTTTACTCTGGCGTTATTCTCTACTAAGGTGAGCCAGATTTATTTCAATTCGGCGTGCCATTCTAACAGATTTTCGTCTACTGCTCTTGCAGTACGTTCTGCATGCAGTTTTTGGATTCTTCTTTTCTAATCGCTTGAAATACAGTTTCTTCCCATATACAATCATCGTGGTAATTTGTTTGAATTTCTTCCATGCTTCATCCTTCAGGTTGGACTGCTTTCTAGCATGCGCGCTCTCTCTGACCATCATCTCGAACCCTGGGCCACTAGTCAAGTCCTAATACACCGATAGTACGGTGAATTGAATGGCAGCGAAGCTGGTACCATTCAGGTTGTATTCAGTGTGTTTATTTCTCTCTGGTGAGCATTGATATGGCAAACTTGTTCTTTCTGGCCAATTGTCATCGGGCATTTCTTGACATTTAAGTCTCTCGATAATACCCATCCGTATACTATACCGGCCTCTTTTACCTTTCAGGTATGTATATTCTTTAGTACTGCTCTCTTTATCATATGAGTTGAAGCAGGTTGGACTTACGTCATCTTGCCAGTTTTCATCACTTCCTTCCTGGCTAGACACGGACTTAACCTGACTGCTGTGGTTGTCATGCGCGTCACTTACATCGCATTGATAACTCTGACGCCGGAATGATTCATTATTCATGCATTCTGGTTTTCCCTTGGCATCGGACTTGCGAGTGTCTTCTTCTCTGTATGAAGACCTTTTCTTGTGAAGCTTGTGCTGGTCATTCCCTCTTCTGTATGGATGACTCCGTTCTTGTTCTCGACGTCCTTCATGCGAGTTCCGTATTTTTACATACTTCCCGAGTCTTGGCGAGACTCTTATTTTTCCTGGCACTGTCCTTCCTTGCAACTTACGCTTCACCTTGGGAGTCTTGAAGGTATTTGGGCTAGTTGCAGGGGTGTCCATTGGAAAGTGGGACTCTTCAATCTTCTGACTTGAATCCTGCTGAGTTTGGTGCTCTAGTACTCGCAACTGCTGTGTCTCATCACTGGCTTCTGGCACTGTTTGTGCAGATGGAGAATCGATTTCGATAATGTCTTTCACCCGCTTCATGCTTTCTCTAATCTCTTCCGTCTGTTCTTCTATCTTTTTTGTCAGATTTTCCTCGAACTGCTTCATTCGTTCATCGAAGAGGTTAATCTTTTCCAGTATGAGTTGTGCCCATGCTGGTGCATCTGTGAATACTCCTGTCATCATCTTTGAACTTCTGAGCACGCAGTCTTGTCTTCTGAAACTAAACTTATAAAGCTAACATATCAATTGACAGGAAATAAGTGGCAGACACTCACAATTGAAACGCATACACATGCACCTTTAAAAATATTAATTTTTTTATATATAGAATGAAAACAAACAATCTTGTAAAAAAAATAATCACTCCGTAGTATAGCTAACACACTTATACTTCTTCTTATCCATAAAAGAAGTGGTACTTTGCTAAGGATCCCCCATTGGTGACAACACAACTCACACATCACAACTCTTCATAGCTATAATTCATTACAACGGAATTAACATATTTACTAAATTAAAAAATACAATAAGTCTAAAATACTTATCCAACCTACTTAGCGCTAATAATAATAATAATAATAATAATCATAATAATAATGGTAATACATTCATGAATTCTCTAAAAGAAAAATATATAGATGTATATGTGAAAACATGATATAAAATTTTACATATAGGCTATACGTACCCTACGGAAAGAAACAATCTGGATTGTTATCTCACCCTAATTTGCTTACCTTTCCTTCTTCTTTTTCTTCTCATTCTTCTTTGCAGGCAAAAGAAACAAAACAAACATATTTTGAAAATACACTTTTTCTCCCTTTTTTTTTTAAGAGACGGTCGCACGGTCCACCCCCTGTTGCTTTTCGGTGGGCAAGCATTATTGTTCACCCTCTTTAACGAAGTCTTCTTTTTGACCTGGTTGCTTTTGCTCCTTCTAGTGCTTCAAATACTCACAAGAAACAAATCCCACAGGCAAGAAAATGTGACTTTTTTTTTTTTTAACTACGTATGTCGTTCTGTTTTGTTTTTCTGAAAATATATCCGTTATCAATACAAAAATTTTATGATACTGAAAAAAAAGGGCAATGTTATGAGTGCTATAACACTCATCATTTACGTAGTTGAAAGAGAATAAGATCTTACGGGTTGTGAACCAATACTTCAAGTAGTTAGGGTCAGTGTTTGGGAGGCTATTTTCCTCTTTAACATAAACCTATTCCACATGATTCGTGTAGCTGTTTGGCGCGAAAAACCTTGTAAATAACATTCGAGTCCCTGTTCGGGCGCCATTCTTTGTAAAATTTCACACTCAGCCTTACCGGGGTTTGAGTCCGTCTGGAGTCGAACCTCGGTTCAGCCAAAAAAAAATGGTACGGAGGCGAGATTTCGTTCTCTCGGCGCGCCAAAAAAAAAATATATATTGTCTTCTACCTCACTCTAAGACCCACCCTTCTCCAACGGATTCCAGGGCTTTAGAGAAAGGAACGTCTTGAGAGAGGATTAAAAAAAATGTTACAAGTACAAGTGTAAGAAAATGCTTTGTTCCAAATCTTCTTTTATACAACACATGCTGCATAGCTGAAATGCAATCAATAAGGCGGTGATCAGAGTGAGTTTCGGAAATGCCTTATCACGAGCGTAGAGCTAAACGCTCTCGTCTCTGATAAGAATACGCACTAATAATAATAATAATAATAATAATAATAATAATAATAATAATAATAATAATAATACTATAATAAATGTACTGAAAGAAATTTTGAATTTCCGAAGATCACTCTGATTACATACCTGTAATGCAGATATAGATAATGTTCTCTAATTTTCAGTCATGAAATGAAATGGGTGAAATATTGACATACATAAATGAATAGACACCCTTTTTGGTTAACAGCCAAATTTAATGTTAAAATTTAATTTTAGAAAAAAAGGCAATTTTGAAAGCGAAATTAACAAATCTCACTTTTATATATATATATAAATTTGAAATTTAACAAACTTTAAATTTAATAATCCAAATCGAAGTTATAACAACAAAGCACTAAAAAGGAACGAAAAGGAATACTGAACCGCTTCTAGTATTACAACAGATATGAATTTGGTAATAATTAATTTTGGATTTAAAAAAAAAAATATTATGACCGTGAAAGGATTTAATCTTGTTAAATATTAAAAGCTGATTCAAGCCCCCTTTCCTCCTTTCTGTGCACGAATAATAATTATTTAAAATGATTTTCTAGTAAGCCACAAGTAGTTTACAACTTTTAAATAAATAATGAAAACACACAAAGTGTATAATTTTAGTGATACTTTAAAAAATATACTCTTGTTGTTTTTAAACTGAAATATCACATTTTTTACGCTTTTGTCTAGAATTGCTTTTGGTCTCGATTTCTTTTGTTAAAACCAAAAATATAAATTTCTTTTGCATACAAAGTGGTCAAAACTATCTAAATTATTTTACAAATGATTTGAACAACCAGTTGATTTATTAGAATAAATAATAATGGTTATTTTGCCTCGGCCTTGGCTATCTATGAGAAGAGACTTTAAGGGATAGTAGGAAAAATTAGAATGGTGTTTAATTTTGTAATGACTAGTCATGTGAAAGAAGAGATTTGAAGTTTGAATCGATAGAAATTTGTCTCGTTAAGCATAAACACATATACACATAATTTAAGTAACATCACTGAATATCAAATTGCTTAAATATGTTGTCGATACGCACAGAAAATAAATATATACATATTGGACAAAAGTATACAAATAAAAAAAAATAATTAAAAAAAAATACAAGAATATTCGTAATAAATTGACTGGATTAGACATAACACTCTTCAAAACTCTGATGAAAATAATAGTTTTTAATTTGATATAAAAAAATAATAATAATGAAACAATACAATTACATGATCCGTGGAAATTAATGTTCATTTATAGAATAAATCAGTTAGATAAAAAAAAAATCACAGTCTTTGAAAATCTGAATGATATAAGCAAGTTTATAGTTTTTGCACTTTAAAAAAATATTGAATACTTAATTCACGTCCTGGGAACTAATGTTCATTGATTTCTAGAATAATTAACTTGGAGGTCATTCCGCAAACACATGATTTGGTGTGGAATTGCCGCAAAAAGGTGGTGGAATCAATAGTAATAACAGTGGGCGAATGACTCAGAGATGTCCCTCGCACGCTTAATTGTTTGTTTAATATAAGGAAATGGAAACGTCTTACCTCGAGTATCTTCATAAATCTTACATGCTTTTGATGTTCCATGAATATGATGAGGGCTGTTTCCTCTAGTAGTCCCACTTCTTTCTTAGGAAACTGTGCTTCACCATTACATCTCGGATCCCGAAACAAGGGTCTCCTCATTGTCTCTGTTCTTTTACCGGTATTAATATCTTGGTTGCATTTCGTTTCTCCTAAATTTCCAACCCACATCACTGAGAATCTCGTTTTAATTGAGTTGAGTTGATATACAGTTGATCTCACTTACATTAAACATGTGGACACAAAATAGAAAATGAGCCACTACCACGTTAATTTCCTTGCTCGTTTACAAGAATTAAAAAAAGATCGCTAGCAGAATATATATATATATATACATATGTGTAGAGTTTGTATATGTGTGAGTGATATCGACGCCCGGATGAATCCTGAACAAAGCACCACTTTGAAGTTGTTTAGCAATGCATATTGCGTGTGCACTTCACTTAACTACAATTAAAAAAATGCGTGTATGTGTGTGTAGTTTCGTTATCACTAGTTAGTCCTCTCGTGCCGCGGAGTTCGAACTTACTGACTTCTCCCGGGTGTTTCTTTTTCAATTTTCTTCTTTTATTTTAAAAGTGCAAACTCGTCGTTGTATTGGTGGCTTATGTCCCCCTTCCAAAAAGTCCGTTGGAAGGGTGGCGTTGTTTCAACTAGATGACAGTTAGTTCTGGAGACCACTGTCCACTTTTCTGCTTCTTTCTTTCTTTCTTTCTTTTTTTTTTTTTTTAACTGGAGTGGTGTGCTTTCTTCGTAGCCAAAGTGCGAAGGAACGTTTCTGGCCTTTCTCAGTGACGTGGGTGGTCGGTTCAACCAAGAAGGAGTAAAATACAACCAACCGTATTTTCTGAAACTCGTTGGCAAACGGTTTTCGAAGATTAAGAGAAAGGATGTTTAACTAAAAAAAATATACTTTGGCTTTCCCAAATAACATTTATTATTAAAAAAATATTTCAATGGTCTCTAAAATATAAAGAATAATAATTGCTCCGTGGAGTGATTGTTACAAACAGAAAACAAATCCAGAAAACAGACATCATCAAATTGGTTTCAACAGCGGATACAGAAATTTTCTGTAATGGCAGCATTCAGAACACTGAAAGCTTGGATGTCTATCTCTCATGAGATCCATGACCCACCCAACCTAAATTCTCCTACAATGATTTCCCAAAAGCACGGCAACATCCATTAAACCTTTACAATACCTTTTTCCCCGCATTCATTGTACAGCCCTGAATAAATGTGCCCTGGTTCTATAAATTACACGTGAATAATAGGCAGTAACTAGTTTTAATATCTCCAGTTTTTAATGACGTAAAGTGCGTTATGGCCTGCTTTTGTAGCCACCCCTGAAAAATGAGTGGGACAATTTGCGTACCAAAGAAAGAAAAGTTTGCTGTAACTTGCACTCTTACATAAAGATGTGTGTGAATATTTCTGTTAATCGCGGTTTATAACTTGATACCAAAATTCCAACTATTGCGCTATAAATTCAAATTATTGCTTAAGCCAAGTGCGTATGCAACCAGAATTACACTTACAAGGGATGCTATCCAACTCCTCGACGAGTATCGCATTGAAACTTGAAGTGGAAGGACATGTTGAAAGATGGAAACATGCTTACTCCTAAGATTCGCAACGTCGTAGAACAGGAATTATAATGATCTTTCCCCACAGCACCTGAAAGTTATGTACTCTGGTCATACATGTCTTGGATGGAACATGAATCTGATACACCGGAACTTGTTTTCTCCCGAAGACAAATGTTGCAAACTCAAGATAATAACAATCGGTGGTAATTGTGATATCTGGTATGGCATTTATACAAATCGATGTCAAATTGAACACGATATACAACAGTAAGTTTTAAACGAACACGTTTACCCGGTGGAGAAAAAGGACATGCTGAAAACACAACGCAATTATTATTATTATTATTATTATTATTATTATTAGTAGTAGTAGTAGTAGTAGTACTACTAGTAGTACTAGTAGTAGTAGTAGTAGTACTAGTAGTAGTAGTAGTAGTACTAGTAGTAGTAGTAGTAGTATGATGAGTAATAATAATAAGAAGAAGAAACAGACAACAACTATATTGTTGGGCTAGTTAAGTAACCAAGGACTTCGGCCCGTGTTGATTGCCATTAAGGTTTTAAATTCCACAAACAATCATAAAACAATCATACCGCAGCCGGGATTCGAAGTCCGGACTCGCTAGCTTGACGCCTCAAACTACACGAAGACGGGGTCGGCAAGGAGAAACAGTACAGGATTATTATTTTCCTCTTACCGATCTGGTGATAGTATGGGTTCAGGCGTCAAGCCAGTGATTCAAAGGTCCGACTTCGAATCCCGGCCGTGGTAGGTTAGATATTTGTGAATCTCAAAACCTTAATGGCAATGCTAGAGGATAATCAACACGGGTCGAAGTTCTTCGTTACTGAACTGGTCCAACAATACATTTGTTGTCTTCTTCTTCTCATTATTATTATCACTCATCATACTACTAATATTAATAATACTAATCATACTACTACTACTACTACTACTACTACTAATAATAATAATAGAAATACATTTTTTAGCGTGTCCCTTTTCTCCACCGGGTAAAGGTGTTTGTTTTGAACTTACGATCGCATATCGTGTTCAATTTGACATCGACTCGCATAAATGGAGTACCAGAGATCACAATCAATACCGACTGTTATCATCTTGAGTTTGCAACATTTGTCTTCGTGAAAAAGCAAGTTCCAGTGTATCAGATTTATATTCCATCCACGGCATGTATGACCAGAGTACATAACTTTCAGGGGCTATGTGGAAAGATTATAATTCCTGTTCCACGATGTTGCGAATCGTAGGAGTAAACATGTTTCCATCTTTCAACATATCCTTCCATTTGTGGAAGTTTCAATGTGATACTCGTCGAGGAGTTGGATAGCATCCCTTGTTAGTTTTTATCGACAGATTCTGCTCACCACTCCCATAACTGTCCGCCTTTGCTTCTAGTAGCCTACACATGGATATTTGTTTCTCCTTATGTAACCCTTTAGATATTTTTTTAAAGTTTAACGTCCCATGATTACCTTCCGAGAAACAGTGATCATGGTAATCAACAAAATGCAGGAATGACGAACGTGGGAGAAAACGGGGTAACCCTGGAAAAATCCACGCTACACGGTGATTGTCCATCACAAAGTCAATTTAGCGTGAGCTAGGATCCAACCAGAACCCGGTCTCCAAAGCTGAGCGTTCTACCAGTAATGAGCTACCGCAGCTCCGTATATAAAATTTATAGAATAACCTGATTTTTCTATATGAAATTTCATTTTTTATTTAATACGTTTAACACATTTCTTCTTTTTTATCTCATATAAAATTTAATTAATCGATTTGAAAAATCCTTGGGAATGATCACCTATTTTACACATATTGCTTATTCTAATTAACGCGGACTTGATTATTGTATTTTTTATGTCAATAACTGTAAGGGCCTGGTTCGTATCTAAATTAATCTTCAAAATAATTCAACGCGTTTAACACTTTCTTAACTGGTTTTTAATATTTGACCATGCGAAGTGTACATAATTAACTTTTCTGCATATCCAACAAAATATCTAGACCTTTCTACACACATTTATTTACTCGTCAAGATGTCTACGTACATGTAGATTTATTTTTGACGTTGCTATAGTAACAACAACTCTTATTTTAGTTACCGATTACACAAATAATATCTCGAAATCTCTATATGTCTTTCTTTATACATTATACTGCTCATATAATTCGCCTCTGATCCCTTTCTGTAAATAGGCACAGATTGCTAATGTTACATACAACGTTATCGTTGTATAATAATGGCGAGGAATCGAGGCATTCCTAAACCTGCTCTGAATTATTGACAAAAGAATGTGTAAAGACGGTTTCTCATTTTTTCTGGATTCACTGCAAACATTATGTCTTCCATTTATGTCAATTCGGAGAACAACACACACATTATCTCCCCTCCTCCAAAATTCCTTTGTATACATATTTGATAAGATTACAGTATAATATTTCATACGACCTTCTACAGTGCAAATACTAAATACACAATTGGACAATTTAAAAAAAGAAAACCTATCACTTGAACAAAAGAATTTAGTCTTTTATAGCAGTCCAGTCTCAATCGGAAACAAAGAACGAGAACACAGAGAACTAAAACTGCAAACATTTCTTTTAAGTTTAAAGGTTATCCATTAATGCCTCCAAACCATCTTTAAATCAGTTTACGACTTAGTAAGCTTAATTCCTACAATACTAAAAGAAATACATTATGAAAATCATGACCTAAAGATTAAAAAAAAAATGACTGTTTATAGTTATTTTCTCATTCTTATAGATAAATTATAATAAATATAACTGGAAATTATGACGAAATGAATTCAGCAAGGAAAATGAATGAGTGCGAGAAACCACTCTACAATGCATCTATTGTCTGGAATACGGATTTAGGATTTAGATTTCTGGGCTTTCGGCATCTATGGCCATGTTAGGCCGTCACGTATGAGGGATGACGTCCCTCGGTGATCACGCTATCCGAGGAAAGGGAAGGAAGGAAAGGCCCGGGACCGGTATGCTAGGTACCATCCCGACATTTGTCTGGTGTAAATGAGGAAAACGTCACTCAGGGTGGCTGGTCTGAAAAAGCTTTTACACTGTTTCGACCAAGTGTTGTCTGGAGTACGATTGCTGAGTAGGCAAGTGGATGAATATTTTTTAAAACTTAAACCACGTCTTATGAAAAATTCTTGGTTAGTGTGTACTACGTATATAGTAGGACAAGGTCTACCTATTTTAATGAAACTATCACCCACGACCTATATCTTAACATGCTACGCTACACTGTTACTCCACAACTACGTCAACAACATAACGACGACTTTTATTTACAGCAAGATGAGGCTCCTCCCCACTATACTGTAACAGTGTGCGAATTTCTTGATAGTGAATTACTCACTCGTTGGATAGCTTGATGCGAGTCAGTTGAATGGCCACCACGATTGCCAGATCTCACTCCAATGGACTTTTTTCTTTTGGGGAGTTGTCAAAGATAAATTATTTTCGAGGAAACAATGAACTATTGACGACCCGATTTAATTTTATAAGAGAAAAGTGCCAAAAAAATTAATAACAATAGAAACGTCTGTGTGAAAGTGTGCTTGAGTGTAGAAACTGGGCTGCAGGAAAGTATAAATGCTGAAGGGCGGCACTTTGAGAATTTCAGAAATTGTACTTAATTACAATTCCTATATTATCCTGATTGTGACCTCATGAAGTTATTGTTTATATATATATATATATATATATATATATATATATATATATATATATATATATATATATATATAATTAAGAACTCATTACATAATACATAACTACTATAAAGAAAACAAGAACTCTTGTAACCGTATACCTACTTTTGGATCCCTTGTACATAGTTATTTGCAATGTTAACATTTACTATATATTTTCTTAGAACACTAACAAATAAACAAACAAACAAGCGTTTTCATGCTGCCATCATTCTTTCTACCAAGCATCTCCGACCGAAAGAAAAAAGAAAACGAGAAAAAAGAAAGAGGGAAGGAATTAAGAAATAACTGATTGTATTTAATGGCCCTTTTCGTTCCTACAATCCTTACACGTCATTAGAGTCTATAATACATGCGAGAGATATTTATCAATGAACACAGATAACAAGGGGTCTCCTGCAGTAAGCGTCTAATAGGGTAATTTGTCACTTTGAAAAAGAAAAACAAAAACTGAAAAGCGGTTGTCCGCCACATTACAAGTGTGCTTGCTGCCTGTAGATATACATTCCCCGATAAATAAATAAATAAAAAGAAATCATAAAAACAAGAACTGTTGACGATTACGGGCTCCAGAGGGTAGGGTAGGGTGGGGTGGCGGTGCGGGATACACTTGTGTGTTCAGAACATCAATAAATCAAAAAGAAAAAAAGCAAGCAAAAATCAAGGAAGTGTGTGGCCATGCTTTTGTATCTTCGTCGTGACGCCACTGAAAAAGAGCGGAAAAAATACATTGCGTCTTTCATTTTGCCTTATTCCTTTCTTCTTGTCATCACTGAATATATTTCTGGTTTCCTCATAAGGGCTTCCTATTCCAAACTTTCTTTTTCTTCCTTTCTTTTTCTTTTTTTTTAAAGCGTTGGACTGTAGCCAATTAGTAATCCTGTTTTTAAAATTTATGTGGGAGATGTTCTTTGTGTCTGCATGTTGAAAAAAGTACTTTTTTTTTCATGTCTGCTACAATATGTTCGAAAATTCGAACAGTAGAATCGAAAGCTCTAAAAAAGATGAAGAAACTAAGAACACCGCATTACTCCTTGATATATGTTAGAAACATTATAAGACATGAATTTTATACCTTCGATATTCCATTGTAACATAGAGCACTCGTGATGCAAGCTTCAGACAATCTGCTGATATCTTGGTGAACTACTTCCAACACAAAATAATATACTGGGCAGCAAGGGGATAGAGCCATTATGAATTAAGAAATTCGATTTAACATGTGTCGTACACAGCTGCGCCGATTTCTGTATAACTTTGGGGTAGGGAGGTGCTCCGCTCTGGTATGTGTGTTTCGTTGTCAGATATTGTCAGTAAGAAACTAATAGGGATTTTAATACAAATACGGAGTGCGGGGCAAACTTGAGGATGTGGGCTCGGTCCTCAGGATCGGCAACCGTGATCATTATGTATGTCGGGGCTATGATTTTTTTTTTCAAAAATAAAATAACACAATTGCTTGCTTAAACTACTCGTTCGAATATGTCAGAATGTGTTAGTTCAAAATAATGGAACACGTTACTATAATATCCTAACGAGATACTTGCAATTTTTCGGAATTGATTAGAATATCGCCTTGCAGTTTTATTCAATGGGTATATTCCCTGAAGCATCCGATTGCAGTGAAGTAGCGGAATTTATGTTATTCAGCAGTTTAACTGTTGTTACACTTTCCAGCTGAGGATGCCAACATTTATCCTCAGAGGAAATGTAGACCGCGCTTATCCTGCTTCACATACACGCGTGGCTCCATAGCTGCAAGGGTGAAACGAACGCATCTTTATAGCGAATGTTCCCAACAAAAAATCCAAAACATTTCCAATATTATATATATAGTATTTCATAAGGTATTTGATATTTCCCAAATAAATTCTTTTAAGTTTTCCAGTAGTCATCTGCATATTAACTTGATGAAATGAAATAGATAATAAAAGGAACATACTGAAGTTCTAGGCAACACTATTTTCTTTGCCTCTTCCAGATTATTTCAAGCACAAATTTCATGCCAACTTTTTAAATTTTATATATTACAAAGTTGAATATTTGTTTATTTGTATGTTTGTCCGCTTTATACATTCACACAATTGGCCTGGTATCTTCTAGGTAACCATAGGGAACAGACCATTGTGTATCTTTTTTAGTTCAAGGGTAAATTTAACACAGCGAGTAGGCTTACGTATCTTTCACCAAAATGTACAAGGGTTTTCCATTGGGAAACAATTAACTATGGAAATTTTGTTGATGGAAATTCTGAAAGATGTAGATATTATTTGTATAACCGAACATTGGTGTGCACAAAACAATATAGAAACTATAAATTTACCAAATTTCAAGCTAGCAAGTAGTTTCTGTCGAGAAAAGAAAACAAGGGGTGGTTCAAGCATTTTTGTAAAACATAGTTTAAAATTTAAAGAATGCACTAAGTTTAAACATATAAACGATGAAAAAAATTTTGAATGTTGTATTTTGGAGCTCCCAGTGGAAAAAATTGTAATGATCTGTATATATAGGACACCGGATAGTGAAGTTGAAATTTTTGTGCGTAACTTAGAAGTAATACTTTCACATTATAGTGGTACTAAATACAGCCCAGTAGGAGATCTAAATATGGATTTTTTGAAAGATATTGATGTAAAGATAAAAACATTATTGGGTACGTTTAATTTAAAACATTTAATAAATAAACCTACTAGGATAACTCCAACCAGTATATCAGCACTAGATCAGATTATTCTAAACTGTGACCACTTGAGCTCAAGGGCGCAAGTGATTAGTACCGGATTTTCTGATCATGAAGCTCAGATTGCTGAAATATGTGATAAACGCTTCTCTGTAACTCAAAAGTGTAAGAAATATAGTGTAAGAACTTTCAAAGTTACAAGGGTATTCAGTAATCAAAATATCAATTATTTCAATTATTTACTTAGTCACGAAACATGGGAAGGTGTACTTTCATTAAACAACGCAAATGATATATATAATGAATTCATAAAAATTTTTGCTTACTATTTTGATATAGCTTTTCCTAAAATGAAACTCGTGTTAAAATCCCAGAAGAAGGGACAATGGGTTACTCCTGAAGTACTAAAAGCAGGTGCTATAAACATAAATTTACATAAACTTAGTAAGGTTTTTAAAACAGGTTGTGCAAAGTCCTACTATAAACAATATAAAAAAAAGGTACAAGGAACTAATTAGAACGACTAAAAGGAATTACTACCAACTTAAACTTGCTTATGCATCGAATAAAACTAAAACCATGTGGAACATTATAAATAAAGAACTAAATGGTGGCAAAGAGACACCATATGTGGATACAATAATACATGAAGGGAACAGTGTATCAGACCCAAGGGAAAAAGCAGAAATATTTAATAATTTTTTTATAAATGTTGTCGCAAAAATTATGGATGATGATAAAGTAAATAAATGTAAACAGAATGGCCACAAAGTAGTTACTGTAAATAATTTTAAAGTTCAAATAAATGTGAAAAAACAATCTTTCTACAGCCAGTATCAGAAGATGAAATAGCAAATATAATAAAATCTCTCAAAAACAAAAATACAGCTGGAATTGATGAAATCTCAGATAATTTATTGAAAAGATGTTTCAATCAGGTGACAAAGCCACTTTGTCATTTAGCAAATATATCACTTACAAATGGCGAGTATCCAGAAAAGTTTAAAATTGCGAAAGTTAAGCCCTTGTTTAAAAAAGGTGAAAAGCAAAACATAAATAACTACAGACCAATATCTCTCTTACCTGTCGTTGGAAAAGTTTTGGAAAAAATTATGTATAACAGGGTAATTAATTTTTTATTGAAAGAAAATGTTATTTCAACAAAACAACATGGCTTCCTTAACCTTTTCAGGACGAACGGCTCAACCCTTGAGCCAGCAATTCAAACCTCTCTAGCTCAGCTCCTAATTAACCTAGAGATATAATTTTGGTATGTATCTCTTCAGAAAGGATGGAACTTTTTAATCCTGTGTATATCATTCATGTAGTGGGTCCCGCCGTGAAGGGGGAGGGGGGCAAAGTTGGGTGTTTATAGCTTTCCCTCTCTCCCTTCAGAATTTGGGGGGAGGTACCCCCCTGATGGAGCTACAAGGATAAAAAATGGCATCCATAGAGACAAATGAACACACTTACTAGTCATACCCAGTCCATGACTTTTGGGCTTGAGAGGGGTGAATAGGAGGGGTATTGAATTTACCCTTTTTCTTATGGTATATTTTCTTATAAAGACAAAAAAATATATTTCAAATTTGAGGAACTCTGGCAACATTGTTATCCATCGTACGCAAGAAAAAAAATCTCACATTTAAGACAGATATTTAGGACAATGATACACAAAAGTCAAACCCGTCGGTTCAATACAAATGGAAAAAGAAATTCAGAACCCCACACCTACGTGACACATCCTGTATATTATTCAATATCCACTGTTGTGTACTCTAACGTTGACAGCCCTAGCGACATTCCTAATTATCACAGACACACAAACCATACCTCGTTGAAAACCTTATAGATCAGCCTTTCCAACAATGTAACTTTTGTGTGTCTCGGGCCAAACCAGTAAAAGAAGAAGAAGACGAAAGTCAAAATTTTGGGTGGAAAATCAAATTTTTCGAAATTTGTTGTACTATGGCAACGCTGTTATTGGTCGTACGCAAGGAAAAAGAATCTCATATTTATGCTAGACATTGGGAACAACGATATAAAAAAATGAATGGTGTAGGTGCAATAGGAGTGAAGAAAAAAATTCGGAACCTGGAAGCTACGTGAATCATCCTGTATTTTTTTCAATAGATTGTGGTATACGCTAATATCGGCAGGCTTGGCCACGCTTCTAATTGTTACAAGCATATCAGCTATACCTCGTTGGAAAGCTTATGGGACAAACATTGCAACAAGGTAACTTTTGTGTGTCTCGGGCCTAACCAGTAAAAGAAGAAAAAGACGAAAGTCAAAATTTTGGGGGAAATTAAAATTTTTCGAAATTTGTCCGACTATGGCAACACTGGTATTTGTCGTACGCAATGAAAATAATTCTCACATATTTGCCAGACATTGGAAACAACGATGTAGAAAAATGAAGGGTTTAGGTGGAATAGGAGTGAAGAAAAAAATTCGGAACGCCGACCCTACGTGAATCATCCTCTATGTTTTCGAGAGATTGTGGTATAAGCTAACATTGGCAGACTTGGCCACGCTCCTAATTGTCAGAAACATATCAGCTATACCTCGTTGGAAAGCTTATAGAACAGACATCCCAACAAGGTAACTTATTGAACAGACAGACACACACACACAGAGAGAGAGAGAGAGCGAAAGGAAAACAGTTATCACCTCAGAGCGCACCGTTCTATTTTTAGCCTGGTCAAAGTCAGCTGTAGCTATCAGTTGAACCTAAGGGTCGTAAATATGCATTTCTTTCAACTCCCTCCTTTGACAAGTTATTTAGTTTTAGAAAAAAATCTTCCTGCCGAAGCAAAAGGAAAGAAAAGCAATGATCTTGCGACGGACAATGTTAGGTGAACCAATGCGAGTTTATTCTCTGCCGTTAGTAAGAGAATTTTTCTGCATTCCTACTGCACTTACACGGTTTATTTTTTGCACAATTGTTCACAATAACGGGGGTAAATGCAGAATTATTTTTCTTGCATACGACAAACAACAGTGTTGCCACAGTCCGACAAATTTCGAAAAACTTGATTTTCCACCCAAAATTTTCATTTTTGTCTTCTTTTTCTTTTACTAGTTTGGCCCGACAGACACGAAACTTGCCTTGTTGGAATGTTTGTTCCATAAACTTTCCAACGAGGTACAGCTGGTATGTTTGTGACAATTAGGAGCGTGGCAAAGCCTGCCGATATTAGCGTATACCACAATCTATCGAAAAAAAATACAGGATGATCCACGCAGATTCGGTGCTCCGAATTTTTTCCTCCATTTCTATTGCACCTACACCATTCATTTTTTTATACCATTTTCCCCAATGTCTGGCCTAAATGTGAGAATTTTTTTTCTTGCGTACGAGAAATAACAGCGTTGCCATAGTACGACAAATTTTAAAAAAATGGATTTTCCAACCAAAATTTTGATTTTCGTCTTCTTCTTCTTTTACTAATTTAGCCCAAGAGACACGAAACTTGCCTTGTTGGAATGTGTGTGTTATACGGATTGCAACGAGGTATAGCTAATATGTTTGTGACAATTAGGAGCGTGGCCAAGCCTGCCAATGGTAGCGTATACCACAATCTCTCGAACAAAATACAGGATGATTCACGTAGGTTCGGGGTTCCGAATTTTTTCCTCCATTCCTATTGTACCTAAACCCTTCATTTTTTTATATCATTGTTCCCAATGTCTGGCGTAAATGCAAGAATTTTTTTCCTTGCGTACGACAAATACCAGTGTTGCCATAGTCGGACAAATTTGGAAAAAATAGATTTTTTCGCAAAAATTTGACTTTCGTCTTCTTCTTCTTTTTACTAGTTTGGTCCGAGAGACACGAAAGTTACCCTGTTGAAATGGGTGTCTCATAAGGTTTCCAACGAGGTATGGCTGATATGCTTGTGACAATTAGGAGCATCACCAGACTTGCCAATGTTAGCGTATACCACAATCTATCGAAAAAATACAGGATGACTCACGTAGGCTCGGTGTTCAGAATTTTTCCCTCTATTCCTATTGAATCTAAACCCTTCATTTTTTGATATCATTGTCTCCAGTGTCTGGCGTAAATCTGAGATTTTTTTTGCTTGCGTACGGTATATAACAGCGTTGCGACAGTCTGACAAAATCTGAAGAATTGTATTTTTGAAAAAAAAAAAAAAGATTTTCGTTTTCTTCTTCTTTTACTAATTTGGTCCGAGAGACACGAAAGTTACTTTGCTGAAATGTCTGTTCTATAAGGTTTCCAACGAGGTATGGTTTGTTTATGTGTGACATTTAGGGAGGTCGCCAAGCCTGCCAACGTAAGGGTAGACGAAAATTTCTCGGGAAAATAGGAACAGGATGATTCACCTAGATTCTATCTTCCGATTTTTTTTTACCTAGCTATTGTACCTTTGCCCTTCATTTTTTGGTATAATTATTACCAATGTCTGGCCTACAGGTCAGAATATTTTTTCTAGCGTACGACTAGAAACAGTGTTGCCAGACTCTCACAAATTTCGAAAAAAATATTTTTTTTCACTTTTTCTCTTCCTTTCTTCTTCTTCTTCTTCTTCTTCTTCTACGGGTTGGGTACGGTAGCCCCAAAGGTTATCTTACTAGAATCTTTGTTTCATAAGCTTTCCAACAAGGTATAATTCATACGCATGGAAGAATTAGGAGGGGTGCTAGGGCCGCCAAAGTAAAGGTCTACGGTTTTCTTGAAATCCCTGCCCGTCCTGAAAAGGTTAAAGGTCGATCTGCAAATACGGCAATATTTAATTTCATTGAGAAAGTAAGAAATATTGTAGATAAGAAAGAAAACTGTATAGGAATCTTTCTTGATTTGTCTAAAGCTTTCGATACAGTACAACACAGTTTACTTTTGAACAAACTGGAGAACTGTGGAATACGTGGTAAAGCAAGGGACTGGTTTGGTTCGTACTTAAAAAATCGTAGGCAGGTCGTAGAAATAACGCATAAGAATAATAACATTGTAGAAAGCTATTTATCAGACGAATTATATATAAAACACGGAATTCCACAAGGATCTATTCTAGGGCCATTGCTCTTCCTTTTATATATTAATGATTTTGAGAAAAGCATATCTTCGGCAGATGTTACCCTTTTCGCTGACGATACCACTCTGCTAGTGAGTGGAAAAAATGAAAAATTATTGGAACAGAATGCTAGGCAAACATTAAATGAAGTATCTCTTTGGATGAAGAACAATAATCTTTTTGTTAATGTTGAAAAATCCATTGCTATAAATTTTCATAACAAGTGCAGTAAACCAATATACCCTAACCTATATCTGAACCAAAATAAAATTAACTATACAACACACTGTTCGTTTTTAGGTCTTACTATAGATCATAACCTGACATGGGAATTTCATATAGAGTCAGTTATTAATAAATTAAATAGAATATGTTATGCACTAAGGATTATTAGAAAGAAGGTAAATTTAAAATTAGCTAAAACCTTGTACCATTCGTGTTTTAACTCTATCTTGCAATATGGTATCATGTTCTGGGGAAATTCAAGTCAGAGATTTAATGTTTTCAAAATTCAGAAGAAAGCCATAAGAATACTTTGTGATAAGAAGCCGAATTTTTCTTGTAGACATTTGTTTAAGGAGGTCAATATATTTGGTCTAGGAATTAATTCGTGCGGTTGGTACGCACACATTGAAGCTGTAGTACAAACACAAAATACATAAATACCTTAAGAAAAATATTGTCTATCCCTAGCCACCACTTTCGCCCATCTGTCAGGCAATGTACGGATTCCGTGGCGAAAGAAGTCCTCATCCTTGGAAGCGATCCAGTCAGAGACCCATGTTTCGATATCTTCTGAAGAAGTAAACCGCTGTCCAATCAAATCGTTGTTCATGCAATCGAACAAGTAGTAGTCCGAAGGAGCAACGTCTGGTGAATACGGCGGGTAGGGTAAAACTTCCCATCCGACATTTTCTAAATAGGTTTTGACCGGTTTTGCGACATGTGGGCGAGCGTTATCATGTTGAACAATAAGTTTATCATGTCTGTTCTCCCATTCTGGCCGTGTTCTGGCCAGAGCTTGCTTCAAACGCATTAATTGTCGTCGATAACGTTCTCCATTCATAGTTTCACCCGGTTGCAGCAGCTCATAGTACACCACACCTTTCATATCCCACCATATGCACAGCATAACCTTTGCACAGTGAATATCTCGTTTTGGTTGTGATGGACCTGGTTCACCTGGTTTCACCCAGGCCTTTTTTCGTTTAGGGTTCTCGTAATGGATCCACTTCTCATCACCCGTAATAATTCGATGCAGAAACCCCTTTCTGCTCTGTCGTTGAAGCAGCAATTCGCAAATGGTTTTTCGTCTTTCAACGTCTCTGTCTTTCAATTCATGTGGAACCCAATGTGACATCTTTTGAATCATTCCCATGGCTTTCAAGCGTTTGGAGACTGTTGTTTGATCAACGCCTAATGCTGCTGCAAGTTGTTCCTGCGTTTGACACGAATCCTGCTCGAGCAATGCTGTCAATTCTTCGTCTTGAAATTTTTTTGGCTGTCCAGCTCGCTCTTGGTCTGCCAAGCCGAAATCACCACTTCTAAACCGTGCAAACCACTTCTGACACGTTCGCTCAGCTAGAGCATGGTCACCATACACTTCCACCAAAATACGATGACTTTCAGTCGCACTTTTCTGCATGTTAAAGTAATGCAGCAGGACACCCCGCAAAAACACTTTATCAGGCACAAATTGCGCCATGTTCACTTAACTACAAACTGGTGTTGTTGACGCTTTAATCCACTGCCCTATACTACGAACGATACGCGATGACAGGGGTTTGCAACACATGTGTGGATACACGGAACTGTGGGACGCTCCGTTCGTTGCGCCATCTCTTGTCCACCCGCACGAATTAATTCCTAGACCAAATACTACCTCTAGATAGTTTATATTTGTATCGTCTCTTTTTGTATTTGAAAGAACACTCATCGGCATTCGTAACAAATAAGGATGTACATAATCATAATACGCGAAATAAGAATGATTTTCATTTGTGTAATCACCGGTCAGCAATGTATCAAAAAAGTGTAAGTTATGGTGGTGTTAAGTTGTACAACATGTTGCCTATTGATATAAAGTATGAAGCAAATATGAAAAGGTTCAGACAAAAGTTAAAATTATTTCTATTAGAAAATTCTTGTTATACGATTGAGGAGTACGTAAATATCATGACAAGGTAATATTACTTTATTTTACTCATGTAAATTTTTTGTACATATGACACATGTTACACTTACTTGAGGACATTCCTCGTACTTGTAAGTTCATACAAAAGAAATAAATACAATACAATACAATTTAAAAGTTTTGAAAAGCGTATCCTTAGGGGAAGGAAGCAAGAGGTTCAAAATTTATGACAGAACTACGGTATCTGATGAGCCCTTCAAGTTAGGCTGATGAAACTTTGTATATAAAATCTCTTATTAAAAATAAGTCCAAACGTTTCCGAAAATTTCGCTTCTAAGGAGTTCTTTGAATAGTGAAGTGTATCCTAATGGGGGAGGGTGTTTAAATTTTTCACAAGGGAATAACGAATGCATCGCAAGAAATGAGACTTTTAAACATAGTTGGGCCGAACTGTTTTTTTAAATAATTTTTATTAAATATATCGATTCAAATATGCATTCTAAGGGGGGTACATTATATATATATATATATATATATATATATATATATATATATATATATATATATATATATACAGTGAAATGATTCTGGGTATTTCCAAACCACAGGGAAGACTGTGTTTGAAATCCGCCTAACTAATGTAATATCTAAAATGATCATTGATTTTCCCCTCCTTTAATCTTTTATACCTCTCGTTCGCAGTCTTACAATGGCTTTTAATCCACCTCTTCCTTGTTATTTGGTCTCTCCTGAATAACGTCTCTTCATCTCTTGTGATGTTGAAGTTTGAAGAAGTATGCCTTTTGGTAGCAAAAAAGGATGTTCTTCTCACATTTTAGTTCTTTGCAATCACATTGAAAATGCGTCTTTTACAGAATAGTTGTAAAGTAGATGTTTCCAATCTGAACAGAGAATTTAAAAAAAAAATCTTCAGAAAACAACTAATCCAAACAATTAATACTGTAATTTTGAAAGTGTTGCCTTTTTAGTATCAAATCAGCCAATATCTCGGTAATGTTTTCATTTATGCGTTATCGTCTTTAATGTGTTTATGCCCTATTTCAAATATATTCTGAGTTTGGAACAAGTATGTGTGTGCGTATCTACGAATGAGCGACCTACGTAATTCACGAAAAGAGTACGTTTCGTCACAGTTAGAATCAGCGCATTGATTTTACAGTAGAACCCATTTCGTCTGCTCTCGGCTGGTCCGCCACTCCCGTTGATCCGATCATGCTCAAGCCGAACTTGTAAATTATTCCGATGCTGAAAAGGAGAACAGAGAAGTGGAAGGACAGATATAATGTGTCTGAGGAAGGCTATGTTACATAGCCGAAACTGTAACACAAATAAATAATCTTAGAATATATATACTGCTTTGGTCAGTTGGAGTTTTATTAGTAATCTTGAGCCAAACTTGCCCCGATTCGTCGGTGAGTCACGAGGCCCACTGTCGTTTGTTGCCGTCGCGCATTGTTGTTTAGTTGCTGTTACCGCTGTCCGCTTCAGTGCTCCGTCATCTCTTTTATTGTTTCTTTCGTTGTGCATGTTTTCTCTACTGTACTGTGCGTTAGTGATCACTGTTCGTTAGCTTTTACTGTAGAGAACAATACAGTCATTTTTGAGTTTAGAGATTGTTTATTTTACTGTAAATCCGTAGTTTTCTATATTTTCTGACGATCCGACCTTTTTTGAGTTGCGATCATACCACCAATCCCAAAGTTGGTGAATTAGAGGGGTTCTACTGTATTTACATGCGGTTAGTTTACTGGAAGGAAAGTTAAGCTTAAAAAAAAAAAGTATTCACGTTATAAAAATCAGGTATACAAAATGTGTTCCCCAATTTTCGAATTCTTATTGATTAATTCATTGATTGGGGGTTTAATGAGGAAAATCATCGGCGAGGCTACCTGCACCCTCATACATGCTGCTTAACCACGAAAAAAATTCAAGTAATACTTCTTTATAAAGGTTAATCTAGTATCTCCTCTACAAAATAGAAAACATACAGCAAGAAAAATATAAAATAATAAGACAAGATAGGTAAGTACTAGAAAGAGAAGTTTCCAAATTTTGATTCTTGTATATCCTTGTTTTTCTGTATTACTGAAATACTAGCAGTAATAGATGAAATGGTACTCGAATTCATATCTATGGAAATAATATAATGTGGAATGGCTTCGGTTTTCCCCGTTTTAAATAAAATATAGCCCCAGCGGTTGCACTGACTATTTCCGAAACGTCAGTTTGCTTACCGAAAATCATCAATTGTTGCTGTTTCGGTTGTAGCTTTCATTTTCTATCGCCCTCCCCTTATATACAGTGGACAAATAATCCCACTTCTGTCCCGTTATGGGCACGTCAAATGTTGAAGCATTTTACCAGTTTATCAATTACGAGGGAGAGGGTGCTTAAACGGAAAAGGGGAAGAAATCGTTCCCTCATCTTTTCTCTCTCTTCTTCTTCTTCTTCTTGATTATATTAGAGCCTGTTCTCATTAAGATTCCTTGCCATCACCTTGTCATAACACGTTCAGCTGTTACTGTCTATTACTAGCATAATACAATTTTAAAAATACCATCACAGTTCACGCTATCAATCAAGTCTTCTTTCCCTATATATTAAAATACTATATTTATACCTTTGAGGCCAATTCTTTTCAGCTATGAGATCTCGGAAACTGCAAGCTCTAGAAACGTGCCGTTTTCGCTGATCAATTTCAAATTTACTGTAGATTTGACAGCTCATTAAGTTTTCTAAAAGTATAATTATTCTTATATTAAACGTTTTTGGGGTAGTTTTGATATCAACTGGTCCCTAAGGAGTTGCTAAGGTCGGCCGTATATTGACCAGAGAACAGGAGAACCGAGCCGAGGTTCAGTATTGTAAGGGAAATAAAACAAAGACTCATGCATATTTACTCCAGGACATGTTAGACAAAGGACTCTCCGACATTGTAGCTAGGACACGCATTCAATACACTCAGGCCTTTCTTTCCACATTTCTCTTGCCTTGACTTAGATAGCCTTTCAATATGCGGCCGGCCTGATTGATATCATTGTTAGGCAACCAGTATAAGAGGTACGTATAACGGGTTGACGGGTACCGCAGGCGCTTTGCTTTTTCATACTGGGGACTAAAGCTCCGAGGTGCGCAATGAGGTGTACTCGGATATGGATTAAAAAAAAATAAATAAATCTACCAGGTTTCCAAGTTCGCCTAACACTCACACTAACATCTATGTATTAAAATGCTACATTTATATGTTTTCCTGAGCAATTCACTGCCTTTGTGAGTTGTCCTGTCTTGCACTTGTGTCTGTAAAGGAACATACACAAATATAGTGACTTAGTGGAAAGAATATTTATTACAATCATATATTGATAGTACAGTTTCAAGGGCTGAACAATTTTATAACCTGATTATAAAATGCTTGCAGTTTATTAAAGAAAAAGGAGAATATACAGTAGTAGTAGTAGTAGTAGTAGTAGTAGTAGTAGTAGTAGTAGTAGTAGTAGTAGTAGTAGTAGTAGTATAGTAGTAGTAGTAGTAGTAGTAGTAGTAGTAGTAGTAGTAGTATCATCATCATCATCATCGGTATTCTGCCATTATTTTAAGGCCACTTATCGCAACTGAGAAGCTTCCATGTACGATTTTTCTGCTTTGATACCGTCCATCAACTGTAGCCTCCTTTACCCCTCCAACCTTCCTATTACCATACCCTCTAGTACTTCCTTCATGACATAGTTCCTTCTCAAGTCATTGTGCCAACCAGTTTCTCTTCCGCTTTTCAATTACATTTAAAATTGTTCTTTTCTTCCCCATCATTTTTAACACCCACCCGCTCATTCGCTTTGTGCTCGATCCAGTTAATTCTCTCCATTCTTATCCACACACACATTTCAAGTCGTTCCAGTCGTTTTTAATCACTTTAGCCAGTGGTACCCCCCCCCCTTATGTTCATGACGCACCCCCCAATTGTCTATCCATAGGTGTTCTTCCATGAAAAAATCTTCGATTAATTTTTACACCCCCTCAAACATATTTATATAGATTTTAACCCCCCAAATATTTCAATGACGCAGTTTGCGTCATAGCCCCCCTCTGTGGGCACCCCTTCTTTAGCTTAATGCCCATGATTTTACTCCATACAGTACAACACTTCACATAGAGCATTCTGAGAGTCTTTTTTGTCAACTTTTTTAATCAAGGACCTACAAAATAGATTTTCTACTTCCTAAAGGCTTGGTGCATTGAATTTCTAAACGTACTCATATCATTAAAAACTTTTGAAAATAAATTCCCTATGGTTGTAATTAGTTTGACGTGTTTCTCGCTAAGTTTCCTTTGGTAGTTTTGATATTGTGTGTAATGTCTAAGGACAAGTGGTATTAACTAAGAAATTAATAATCTGCTTATATCTGTTTCGTTATAGTTTTCTATGGGTAGAGACGAAACTTTTGCGATATGTGCGAAACGTTAAAAAAAAGATGCGTATATGTTTCAGAAAACCTCAAACTTTTCGTTTCAGAGTCAGAAATCACGTTTATATTATCGCGACGTTTTGCGAAATTTGGCATTACTTGCGATAAATGTGAATAAGAGCAAAAAAGTGGAATTCTTGCTAATTATTGCTAATAATAACTAAAAAGTGCAATTCCAATATTTAACATGCTATCATCTCATGCAAGTCAGTGACTAGAACATTTTGGCAATAACAAAAAAGGCAAGTTTGAGGTTCAAGTGCAAGCATCATTTCTCAGTGAACATGGAAGTGCTGTTGCTCAACTGATTAAGGAACTAGAAGGGCCCAATTACCCTTATGCTCACCTTATTGTCGGGAAAACGAAAAAAACTTGCGAAATAAATTAGAGTTAGCTCAAGCTGGAAAATTTGGGTCTGCTACTACAGAGTTAATTAAAAAAGATAAAGCTTCTCACCAGGCTGAAGATGAAGTAAAGTTGAAAACCTGCGTATCAAAAGTTTAGACGCAAGCAAGTGACGACAATTCTTTGTGGAGAGTTTACGAAAAGCTCTGCGAGCTATTTGATCCAGAAACTGTTTCACTTCATAAAGATGTAGACATCACCAAACTGAATTGTTGTTTAAATCGTTGACTGTGTTTTGTGGTGAAAATGTTCATGATTTGTTCGTTGCTGACCGTGAATTTAAAAGTAAGGTTATTGAAGTTCTCAACAGTGAGGATAAGGAAGTTGACATTGTATCATTGTTAAGAGTTTAAAAGTTAACCACAGATCACTTGCTGTCAGCTCGTTACGTTCATTATGATTACCAGTCTCGAGAGTGTTGATGCCGAGAGATTCTTTTGCAAATATAATATGAGTGTTACTGATAGGAGAACAAACTTAAAAGAAGAATTGATAATGTCTTACTGCATGTTATCTTTTAACAAGGATGAGTTACGAGGAACTGTTTAAATTTTTGCATTAATTTCTATATTTCAGTGAATACATTAACTAGAATGTGCACCTAACCAAGGTATATCCTCATTTTTGTATTAGATACATCTTACTACCAAAAACATACTGTTTACAAGTACCATATTTAAAAACAAATCTTATGCTATATTTAAAAAACTAAATACAACATAAACGCGAAAATTGTGATAGTTAATGGAACATAAATGCGAAAATTAGGATAATTAATGCTACCAAATATCAAAATTGTTGCGAAAAAGTTTCGTCTCTATCTATAGGACTAGTTGCAGCTGTTCAAGGAAGTCTTATCACTAATAACAAGTAACAGAGTCATTGTACACCACATGAGGGAGTTTGGTTTGTGTGGTGTGAAATTTTCTCATCTGGTTTTAGTAGAGATCAGAGTGGAGATGGGATATATTCTTGGGATGCCTAATTTACTGCAGAAAACCACTTGTCACTGTCTTTAGCCATTTTTACTCTATAGCGATTAACATTAAAACCGGGAGTGATTTATTTCTGCCATTTGCGGTTTGAACAGAAGGCTAAGATAGAATATGGTACCCATTTTTATTACGATAAATTGATTCCGAAATCTGCTTCTCGCTCTCTTATCGCTTTGTTATATATAGATCAATATTGAAAGCGTAAGTTGAAATGTTTTTCTATCACTTCAAGTTTCAGTAGAAAGTAAAGAATGAGAATGAAATGTATTCCTGAAGCATTTAATCGATTGCAGAAAATGTTAAAAATCGGAAATAGTTAATTTGCACCATTTCCGGTTTGAATATCATATCCATCATGAACTTCCTTGATGGTTATTGATAATTTTTTTTCTCTCGAACGGACAGACACATCTTCTGTCTCCTGGGCGGACGGATACATTATGCAAACTGACAGAATAGACATATAAAGGAATTTTGGTAAACCGAACACCTAAAAACAAAAATACAGTTTTGTCACTACAAGAAGGGGGAAGTTTTCTTCTTTTAGCTTGTAGCGACAAAATTATATAATTTTTACGGATGTGATTTCCCTCAAAGACTTGAATTTTGAGGTTAGCAATCTTTCATAACACCGGGGTTATGAAAGATGGGCTCCGAATGTAAGCTTTGTCCTATTAACGCGGCCTCCGAATGTTATTTTTGTCCTATTAACGCGAGCTCCGAATGTTATTTTTGGCCTATTAATGTGGGCTCCGAATGTTATTTTTGGCTTACTATAACGTGGGCTCTAAACCTCAACCGGGATTAAATCCGGTTAAGTACGCGAAGAGCAGGCCCTTATGTAAGATCAAACTTCACGGTTTAGGCCGTTCCTCACCACACTATTTCCCCTCCCAAATAGCTGGATTACAGGACCATACCACCGGCTCCATACTATTAGAGTAGCTACCAAAATTTTAACTGCAAGATAACTATTACTATTCAACTTCCGTGCTGCAATAAATTACTTCCCATAGGTATACATTGAATAATGTTATACATTGTATAAAATAACATTATTGAATGGGTGGTTACTTTAGTAATCTCACATTACATACGAGAACTGCGATCCTAATTAATTCTGAAGCTAATACTACGATTAAAAACATTTATCATCCATGAAATTCTTATATACTGAAGGATTTATAGAACTTTAATTCTATTTTTGCTAGAACTGAAACACATCATTGTATAGGTCTACCGAAAAACAAAAATGTATGGGCATTATATAACAAAAATAAATTATGTTAAATATATAAACTTGCGTCATCATCGTATACTACATTATTTCAAAAATTTATGTAAACTGAACACTTATTGCGAACTAATCGAATGGAAAGTAGGGGCTATAAATTAGTGTCAGTCTGTTGTCAACGCTAGTAAGTCCTACAACTTAAAACAAGTATTTCTACTCTTATCAGCCTTCGAATGGAAATTTCCATTTTTTTAAAAAGAAGAATCCAGGTAAGTATAAAATATGTCAGTATTACTTACAAAATAACATATAAGGAACTGTAGGCAATATATGTAATTACATGTGTGATGTAACTAAAAATAAAATTAATACAAATTACGCACAGGTTGAAGGAGCACAATTTGTTTAGCAATGTTTTACAAATACGCTCCAGAAAAGAGTAAAGCCGTCTAAGTAAATAAAGAATTCTACTATAGTACTGGTAGGTTCATAATCATATACAGCACAAACAATGGCTCATAAATCTACCTTACCCCCTAGCTATTATCTACCGAAGCAAGAGTTGCCAGGTCTTCCATATTTACCAGACAGTCATGACTAAGTTTACTCTGGGCTGACTTCCACCAGATTTACTCGATACATGTTACTAATTTTCAGTTTGACGGAATGTAGATACTTTTGTATGTTTATTCATACTAACATTATCCCATCTCCCCTGCAGAGGCTGGCTTCAAGTGCTTCTGGCTTATTGTCATAATCGTAACTAAAATATGGCCAGGGCCCTTAGAATATTGTTGGACCAAAGGCTGAAACAGTAATCGCTGAAATATTCTCTTAATTCGCTGAGTAAAAAACTATGTCCTCTTCAAAAAAAAAAAAAAAAAAAAAAAGTTATCCCAATGCTTATTGTAACTACTTTCCAAGTAACCAGTTACGTACCGTATTGTAGTTTACAACTGTAATTTAACAATGATTTTGTAACATTATATTTGTCGGTGATTTGCTGTAATCTGAATAGTGAGACGAGACAACAAATAAGGTTTTCTCGTTTTGTCTTATTTAAATGTATAACTTTTTGTCTTGTCTCGATTCTTGAAAAGTTTTCTTCCGTCTTGTCTCGATTTTTTTCTCATCTCGTTTTGGAAATCTATATCCTAATTTTTTTCTTAATTTTACCTAGGAGTTATTAGAATTATTCCGGGTCGTGAGAGATACAAGAAGGGTATGATATAACAAAGTTTGAGCCATATATATTTTTAAGGCATATTGCGTAATGACTTGGCATATTTAAGTGTTGATAAATGCTTTTTTATTGTGTTCGTACAATCACTTATTCAGTTTATAGTTTATTTTCTTTTCTTTTCTTTTTTTTTTTTTTAAATATTAATCATGTAACACTAAAATAGTGTTTGAGATCTAAGAACTACCATTGTCCACAAGACTCGAGAAGTTATTCGTCTCGGATCGAAAACGAGACAAGAACTGCCACATTTCTTGTCTCGTATTGAATTTAAAAACACACTTTTTATCTCATTTTTCGAGGCGAGATTATAAATGTCTCGTCTCGTGGGCACAACACACTAAATCTGAATGAAAAATGAACAGTGTACCTAAAAACTTATGAGGCGATATTTTCCTTTATGACTAAGTTCTAAGGGAAAGTACAAGAGAAAACTTAGAAAGGGGAACAAAAGCAGAGGCGCCAATCACTCCCCCAAAAAGTAGGGGCGAAGACAAGAGTCGGCTGTGACAAAACCTAGAATACTTGCTTATTGGACTAAATTTTGTTCAATTTCGGAATTTTTTCCGTTCTTAGAATTATCTTGATATAATTAAAGTTCGATTTAGTTATTTTCAATGCAAAATTATGTCGCCCCTAATAGGGATGCGCACGAGACGAGTCGAGACAGGATTTTCTTGACAAAATTCGAGTCGAGACACGGCTCTTCCAATAGTAAAATATACATTTTTTGAGTCGAGACATCACTTTTACAGCACATTTTCGAGACGAGACAGCCACAAATCTTGTCTCGTGTGCATCCCTAGCCCCTAAAAACTTATAGACGCAATCTATGCCCTAAAACCTCCCTTGTGAGCATACTTGAGCAAAGGTACCTATAAGGTAAAACCTGGCTTTGCTACAAAACTGCTAATTTTATCTGGAATGGAACTACGGACTTCACACTAGAATTCAGCGCTCTAGCACTAAGTAATCGTCACCTACCACCGCACCTACTAACTCCAACTCAGCATATAACACAGACACACACAAAAAAGATGGTCCAACAGAGTGAGAGTGACCCGAATTCAATTCCCGGTGGCAGCTTATATTGCATAGCTTCATGTCTCAGGTAGCCTTGGGTGCTAATAAGTGTTGTTTAAACACCACACCAACATATAAACTAGTTACATAACTACTGATTTTGAGTATTTCAAGTTTAAAAATGATAAGATTAAAATGTAACGAATTCTACGCTTCTAATGAGTAATTTCGTGGCTATCTGGTTAGCGTACGCTCCTCTGTCACAGGGCAACAGGGATCAATTCGATGTGGATATGGTTTGTTAAACTTTAGGCCCACATTTCATCTAGCCTCGCTCCTGAAAAGGAACGCTAAACTTAATGATGTGATTGTCTTGTAATGTAATTTAGCGTTATTTGGCAACCCTGTTCGTAGATGGAAAAACATTTATCTGAAGACACATCCACATGGATTTTACATGTAAACAAAAAGGTGTTCCACGTCACACAACTTCCTCAATTTTGTCCAAGAGCAGCTGAAACCCATGATAAAAGTCTCATATGTCACTATACCTGGGCGTGGTGGCTTAAAAGAGGAAAAAGAAAAAAATAAAGGAAAAAAGGGGCAACTCAAGACTCAAGAGATAGGGCAAAAAGACCTTTTACATTTCTCCCCGCTATTTTATCCGCCTACATTAAAATGCAGGGAGTCAAAGAATGTGTGGTGCTCTATAGGATAACATGTGAAATGTTGCTATACTAGACAGACAAGTAAGTAGCTACCTTCAATATAAATAATAATATGCAAATTAGTTGTACTACCAGGTTGCATTCACACACATCGAAACAACATACGGTGAACACTCCCTATCTTCTTCCTTTCCTTATTTTTCTAATACTGGTTCTACTGTCTATTCTGTGTATACCCACCCACTAATATCCATATTTCACACATCACCTTAAATTACTTAGTTCAATTCAAGTGAGGGTTAACAAATGTTACGACGCAGTTTACAAATACATACATATATTCCTGCAACAACAATTCTATTTTGAATATATAACGTTATTTATACAAATACTGGAACGACCTGTTAAAAATACGGACAAATATTTATTCGTAAAAGTTGTACAAGTAGCTCAGGGGAAAGCGCTTATCCTTTCTACGAAGTATCTCAACAGGATCCAAGAACATGTTAGTTTCCTCTGGATTTAGGGGCCGCGCTAGCTCAGTGGTAGAACGTCCATCTTTGGTCCATGGGGTCCTTGGTTTGATAGCAGCTCGCGCCACATGAGCTTTGTGATGAATAAACACCGTGTGCAGGGGTTTTCACGGTGTTCTCTCGCTTCCACCCACTTTCTTCATTCTATCATTTCATTAATTTCTCATCATCACCGTCTCGTTTAGCCTAGCAGGCACAATTGTGGGACGGAAAACTTAAAGATTTCATTTTATTTTTCTTCTGGATTTATTCCTTTTTAACATCAAAGTGATACAATTTAAAAATAACTCTTATTGACAAATAACGCTGAAAATGTCCCTAGAAGCCAGTGTAGATTACTCACCAGACGGGAAATAAGGTTTTCTCGTCTCGGCTTGTAAATTTTGTATAAAAGTCTCGTCTCGTCTCTAGAATAATCATCTCGTCTAGATTTTTAAGTCTCGCTTTGTAAAACATGTACAATATTTATGTCTCTTTGATCTACATGACATGAGAATCCTTCCGCTTCAAGAGAGGTACACAAAGAATATGATACTGGGTGGCGCACGAAATGATCCAGCATCTTCTTTTGAAATAAAAACTTTATTCACAATCAGAACAGAAAGAAATGCACGTCACAGGAAAGAGTGTACTGTGGAGAAATGTTCTAATTAAAAACATGTTCAATGTGGCCGCCATTGTTAATCTGATCTGTATTTAATCGAACACTGAGGTTATTCACTACTGGACGACACATGTTTTCATCAATTTCACTGCAAGCCTGAACAAGAAATCGTCTGAGCTCTACTAAATTGTTGGGATGTTTCGGAAAAATCTTTTCCTTCAAATACCCCCACAAAAAGTAATCACATGGGTTAAGATCATGACTATGAGGGGGACAAGATTGTCCAGCATGAAACCGGTCTGAAAACCGATCAGAAATAACGCACATGTGAAAAATTACGTGTAAGAAATCCAAGACAACATTCGCAGTGTGCGGTTTGGCTCCATCTTGCATGAACCACTGCGTGTTGATGGGCAAAGCAGTAGCAAGCAACTGCAGGACAAAGTTATTCCAGAGCATAGTCTAGTACGGCTCAATGTTTACTGTTTCTTCGAAGAAGAATGGCCCAATCAGTCCATGGCTGGAAATTGCAACCCACATTGTAATTCTGGGAGCATGGTGTTGTTTTTCCATGAATCAACCATGGATTTTCATTGGCCCAAAAACGCACATTTTGTTTGTTGACCACTCCGTCCAAATGGAAATGCGTCTCGTCAGAAAACCAAACGTTGTGAAGGATTCGTTGCTTACCCTCTGCCCGTTGCGCGAACACTAATCTCTGCTGCTTGTGATCATTTGTGAGTCATTGCACAACGGCCATCTTGTATGGATAAAAATGGAGGTCACTATTCAGATTTCGTTGAACCGAACGTCTTGATATGACAAGTTGCACTGCTGCCTTTCTTGTCGACTTCCCAGGACTCCTCTGCATTGCAACTCCAACAGCTTCAATATTCTGAGGCAAACACACACAGGCTTCTGTCGAGGACACTTCGGCTCCAATAGTGTTCCTTCCCTCAAAGTTTTCATACAGTCTGTGGATGGTTTTGTTAAAGGGAGCCCATTGAGTATTAAATCTCTCTCGAAACCGTCTTTGAGCAACAATAACACTTTTTGATTCATGGAACAAAAGCACGATTGTTGAGCGCTGCTCTGTGATCAGTCTGCTCATGGTAGCCATCTTGAAAACTAACCCTCTAGCGGCGGGAGGGTAAGTTACGTGTCAATTCCTTCTTCAACTGTTTCTCCAAACTGTACTGCTACTGCTGTAAAAGTGTACATTGCGATTTCTTGTTCCCCTGAAACGATAAAAAAGAAAACAACAAATGGTGGATCATTTCGTGCGCCACCCTGTATAATAACATTTAAACCATATTTATTATTGGAGTATATTGTGTAATGACTTTCATACCTTTAAATGTTGGTAAATCCCTTTCATTGTGTATGTACAATCATTTTAATTGATAGTTTTTATACTATGAATCATCTATCTATTAAAATGCTACAATAGCAATAAAAACGCCTGAGCTCCAACTTTTAACTTTTGATTTCTAACCTTTCATTTACGGTTATTTGTTATTTCCGTTTAACAAGGACAAAAAATTTAAATCAATTATTGTGTACTTTAATAAATTATTTAAATAGATCTATTTCATATAGTTTATTTTTAAATTTATTGTTCAAAGATTATGTATTTTAATAAGCCTTCTCCAAAATCATGCAAATGAATTGTGCTGCCATCTTTGGAGTTCTTTTAAACTATATGTCTCTGGAAGTTTATATGTTTGTGGCCAATGCTTTCGACAATGAGATCTTGGAAACTACAGGCTCTAGAAAGATGCAGTTTTCGCTGATCGATTGCAAATTTTGCGTAGATTGTTCAGTTCTAACTCAATATTTAATATGGCCATTATTTCTTTATTACGTTTTTACCGGTACACTGCTGCCGTGTCTTGACAAAACGCTGTAACTTTGGCAGAGCAGTTTTGCGAAAAAGAGCCGTAAAGTTTTCATCCGAAAATGTGATCTGTATCGTGTAGAACCAGTGTAACTAGGCAATAATGATCAACCAATCAATTTTCACCAAATTTAATCACACAACATGCATTTACGTAACATTACATGTAAAAACGTGTTTCCAAAGTCAAGATATACTGGTTTTACACGATACAGATCACATTTTCGGGTGAAAACTTTACGGCTCTTTTTCGCAAAACTGCTCCGGCAAAGTTACAGCGTTTTGTCACGACACGGCAGACTGGAAATGTTGATTTAAAAAAAAACTAAAGCACCATATCCTACGCATTATACTTTCCAACACCACATTATTGTATATAGGGGTTGTATATGTTTCAGGCGTTTGTTTCATAGCCAAATAATAATGAAAAAGGAAGGATAACTATTTCTCCAGTCTAAGATGAATCTTTATTTTTGGAGTGTTTTGCCCAATGAATACTATTTATAACTGACATTATAATTAATGTGTATGTAATGTATTTGCTTATTAAATACTGCATGCAAGAAGAGAGAAAACACTGGTCATACATAAATTAGAAACTCCAACCGGAAGTAGGCTCAAATCTTGCAAACGGTGCGAGATATTGAGAAAAAATAATCGAATCATCTCCCCTTTATGATACTCCTTCCCGATTTTTTTTTAAATCAAGACGTCTTTCTCTTGTGTCTGTAAAGGGGCATGTATAGATGTTGTGAGGAATGAGAAGGAAATTTATGCTCATATGCGAGTGATGCGCTGTGTAGAGGGCGCAGGTTCGGCTAGTCTATTAAAATGCTGCGTTTACGTTTGTCTATAATCCTTTCGACAGTGAGACCTCGAAAACCACAAGCGCTAGGAACATGCCGTTCGCTGGTCGATTTCAAATTTTGGGTACGTTGTCCGGTCCTAATTGAATATTTAAAAAAACGTGGCAGTTATTTCTTTATTAAATTTTTAGGGGTACACTGCAAGTGTTTAATTTTTTTTAAAGCATCATATCCTGAGTTACACATTCGAACACGACATAGTTGTATATGGGGTTGTATATCTCTCAGGCGTTTGGTTCATGGCTAAGTGATAAAGAAAAGTGAAGGATAATTTCTCCAGGCTAAGATGAATGTTTATTGCTTGGAATGTTTCGCCTAATGAACACTATTTATCACTGACATTATAATTAATTGTGTATGTAATGTACTTGCTCATTACATACTGCATGCAAGAACGAATTAAGCACTGATCATACATGAATTAAGAACCTCCAACCGGAAGTAGGATAAAATCTTGCAAATGGTGCGAGATATAGAAAAATTAATCGAAAAATATCTCCCCTATGGTATCCCTTGTCGATTTTTATCAAGACGTCTTTGAATTGTCTTTGTGAAGGGACATGTACAGATGTTGTGAGGAATGAGAAGGAGATTCATGCTTATATGTGAATGATGCGCTGTGTAGAGAGCTTAGGTTCAGCCAATTGTAACAATATTAAACAGTGTCTGAGATCTAAGATTTGGGTGAACTAGTGTTGCCCGTGTCGTGACTCTCGTCTAGAATTTGAAAATATAATTCTCATCTAGTAGGCAACACTAATTTTATGTAAAAACGCAAGGGAACGTACATATGCATCCTCCTAGAAAGTATTTGTATTATTTGTCCACCCATATTGACCTGTAGCAATGACAATCTTCAACTCACTTACTTGAAATGTTGATTTTGAATTGTTACTTTTTCTATTAAAGAAGCAAATGTGTTGAACAGATTGATCGATTGTATTGTATTTATGACCTTTGTCAGCGTCGAGGCTATAAATGATGGGGGTATAATAATGTTCCCACATCTAGACCCCTATTTCCAGGATGGAAGCACAGTAGCTCAGTGGTAAAGCGCTTACCTCTGGTGCGTGGAGTTCCTGGTTCGATCCTCGGGGTACTCCAGTTTCCTCTCACATTCACATTCCATCAATTCTTCCATCATCATTCACTTGCCTTAATTGTAGTCTTCCTTTGCCTAAAGGGTGTAAGCGAGGGACTTTAAACTGAAATATTTAATTTTAGTTTTTCCCTTATTACTAGGGTAGAGAAAAATCCCTTATTACTAGGGTAGAGAAATCCCTTATTACTAGGGTACAGAAAATCCCTCATTAGTAGGGTACAGAAAATCCCTCATTAGTAGGGTACAGAAAATCCCTCATTAGTAGGGTACAGAAAATCCCTCATTAGTAGGGTACAGAAAATCCCTTATTACTAGGGTAGAGGAAAATCCCTTATTACTAGGATAGAGAAAAATCCCTTATTACTAGGGTAGACAAAATCTGACTTCCTACTAATTCAAAATTTTCATTCAAAATGTCAATGCGATCTTGCTTTTGAAATGTTTGAGCAACTTTAGCATCCATCATGGGGGCACTTATCATCATAAAATTTTCAATCGACATAAGATGAATTATTCGCACTAACGTACACGATCCATGCTACTACAGAGAACCATAAATTTCTCTCCGACATATTATAAGACAGTGCTTTTTTCCACCTTTATCTTATGGCGACACCCTATTAGTAGTGCCTGCACAATGTTACACTACACTCATTTACTAATACAGAGTATTAATTATAAAACTTGGATTCTAGTATTGTAACGAAGATGATTTATTTTAAACACATGCTTATTTTCTACGTCGAATTTCACAACTCTCTTTTTTTTCCCCTCAGACATCTATAGAAGTTCACAAGTGCTGGAGGGTGCAAGTGGATTTCTTATCCAGTAATAATAGTTTATGTTTAGTATTGGAAAATATTCTCCAGTCTTTCTTTCAATTGCAATTAAGTATTCATGAAGCAATGGTTGTATCTTGGCTACTAACTGCACATTTAAGCGTCAATGGAGAAGTTTCAAAACTGCCTTCCTTTGTTTTTCTCATTTATAGATCGATTTCATCTCTTAAAGCTGCAATTTTATCTGAAGCGGCAAGAATGTTGGCATCCTTACCTTGTAGGTTGGCATGTGTCTCGTTTACCAATTCAAATATACTATTTGAAAGAAAAGCTACTTTTGCACACATTGTAAAAATAAATCATCATTTAAACACTTTTAGAACTGTTTGGAGAACTCTGAGGACTCTGAGGAGAACTCTGAGGAGAAAACTCATAAAATAGTGTTTAAAAAGCGTTAATTCTTAAAAGCAGTGTCTAGTGTGACATATTTAAAACACTTCTCCTCGGCAAACCTTCGAAAACAAAGTTACATTTGGGACATACTTGGAGAAAATAGTGTCTAAAACGGGGTGAAAACGTGTCTTCCGGAGGTGTTCTAAAAGAGTCGGCAATGTGTAAAGTTTCCTAACTGTATCTAAAAGTTGTTTCCAAATATACGTATTGTAGTGCACCAGAGTTCATCTCTTAGTGCATCAGCAAATTTGGGTCTTGTTTTTTTTTCTCTCTCCTCAAATGACACAACACTGCATTTGTTTTTATCTTTTAGTTAGTTCACCACACTATATTGCCTCCAAGAACGCTGATTACAGAACCATAAGTCGCAGGTGTAAATAGGCTGTTGTTTATGTCTAGAGAAATTATTATTAATGATTAGAAGATGTTTATGTTCTACACTCCAAAAAATATACTACTTTTAGACACAGTAGAACACTTTGAGCACCTCCAGATTACACATATTCACTATGTTTTCCAACTATGTCTTAGATGTACTTGCAAAATGTGTTATCACTTTGTTTTCGAACTGTTTGCCGAGAAGTGTTTTAAATATTTCATACTAGCTACTTTTTTTTTTTTTTTTTTTTTTTAGAATTAAAGATTTGGGAAACGCGAGGCATACTTTATAAACACTATTTCATCAATTTCCCCCTCAACAACTGTACTAAAAGTGTTTAAATGGTGTTTTATTTTTTACAGTGTACGAAATTACATAATTACGAAGATCTTTGCATAAGACGTTATGTTTCTCCAGTAAATCTTTTGAGTCTTTGGCTTCCTAACGTGTTACTAATAACATTTTTTTTTTTTTTAAATGTGACTTAGCATAATTGAAGAGTCGCTGTAGAAAACAATGGAAGTGCTAATAGCAAAAGTTATTCTAATAGTAGAAACAAAAGATAGTAAATTGTGCCCAAGCGTCACAAAATAGAAAATATTATTGCTTAGAAATACAACTTAGCATATAAGGAAGTATGAAAATCTAACTAAGGCATAAACATATTAAAAAAATAAAATAAGTGAAACAATTTCAAGGTGGCGCTTACATTGTTTTCTAAAGCGAGTCTTCAATTTTGCTAGCGACTGTACGTATATACATTAAAAGAAAAAAGAAGTGTGGTTGATGTAAAACTAAACATATGCTTTAGAACGAAAAGTAAATTTCCAGTCTCCCTCTTATACCTATGCCACATCCAGCACGTAAAGGAGTAAAAAAAAAGGTGACTTATTGTTGTGTAAATTAACGAAATTTTTAGCATTCGCTCTTTCTTTTCTCTCTCTCTCTCTCTCTCTTTAGAAATGCTTTTTGTTCTCTTATTTGCTATTCGCTTTTCGCTTTTAAAAAAGTTTTGAGAGCGAACAGACGTGTTTGTCATCAAGTATTCCGTTTGACACGAAGCTGAAAGCGAGTCTGTGCTTTGAATGTTTTACCACACCCATTTACACACACACACGGAGAGAGAGAGAGAGAGAGAGAGAGAGAGAGAATAGCGCCTCTGTCCTGCATGAGGAAAACGTTTTTTTCAAATCATTGATGATGAGATGATGATAGTGATGATGATGATGATGATGATGATCAGCAGACTGCCTCCAGACTTCATTTCCCGTACACCTAACTCAACCGAATCCAGTCTATAGTGACAAAATGTACACAATATAAGAAACAATCGAAGAATAAATTTACGTAACTTATTTTTATTTTTTTCAAACTCTGAATAACGCATACACAGTATATACAAAGTTGAAAGCAAAACTAGTTGATTTCCATTAGTTCCGGTTTGAGCGGAGTGTTAATGAAGGAGATGAAATCTACTCCTGGAATGTTCAATTGAGTCCAAAATACAGCGTCTCGGAATCGATTACCATTTTTATTCTATGAAGATCCATACTGAAACTGAAAATACTAGGAAACTTCTAACACTTCCAGTTTTAGTCGAGTATTACCGGTAAAGATAGTTTTTTTTTTTTTTTTTTGAAAAGTTGAATTGCTTCTGAAATAAAAAAAAACTTGTAGCTAACTGTTATAATTTTTGTTCTATGGCTATCAACGTAGAAACCGGAAACGATGGATTGTTTCAATAGAAGGTTACTGCAGGAGATATAACATATTCTTGGAACAATGAATAGGTTCTAAAAATCCGCTTCTCGATATCTCTTAAAGCTTTTGCTCTATGGAAATCAATATTGATACCGGAAGTACTAGTAAATTTGAACTTCTTCCGGTTTCGGTAAAGTTACAGGTCATTATGATATGAATTGTTACGTCGCTGAATCGACTCCAGAAAACCGAAAATTGTTGATATCTATTACTTCCAGTTTGAATAAAGAGTTAATGAAGGAGATGATACCTATTCTTGGGACGTTCGATCGACTGAAAAAAAAAATCGATTGATATCTAAAAACATACCGGTACAGGAACACATGCTAAAAGATACTATTTGATATACCTAATTAAGTTACAACTTATTGATTGAGGGGAACACTATCATTTTCAATTTGCGGTTAGGAGTCCAAGTCACAAGCAATATACAGACTATCCATCTCACAGAACATTAGCTCTATGGCTTAATGCCCACTGCTAATACAAACTCATGAAACATTTAATCTATTATTCAGTTTCTCAGTATTTGCATACGCTCCATCACCTGATGATCAAGCGACTGAGCTCTGAATTAATTATTAACACTTTAATGGAGATACTGAAACATCAAAACAATTGAAATTGTTGTGGTGAACCTACCAAAATAAATAGCTGCAATGTTTATCATGCATAGTTGATGATAAACACCTCACATAGAAATAACTCGGGAAGTAACTGGGTCACCTTGGTATAGTTAATGTAGCCTTGCTAATAGATAACGGTGCATAATAATTGGATACATAAACACAGCAGCCTATGCAAGTTTTTCTATACAATGTATGTAGCTGAGTATTTTTTAAAAGATAAAAAATGGGTAATTTTCTGATGAACCTTGCTTTTACTATATTTTCTTCCAAAATCGGATACTTGAATATTATTGATACTATTCCATTTTCTCCTTATATATATTATATATATTGTGTACACGTTGTATGTCGTTTTTTCACGACAAAATGGCTGAACAGTTCGAAATATATGCACATTTGAACGTAGTTAGCACTTGGATAAAGCTGGGCTTTTATTATTTGAGAGAATTGGTCATAGAAGTTAAAATACAAAGAGGTTAAAATACACAAACCCCTCCAATATTAGATAATTCATACAGCTTAGTTGTAATAAAAGGTTGCAAATTCCCAGGCATATTCTGCCATATTTAGCCAACTTTTTATTTATTTTTTTCTATCTTTCTATCTATCTATCTATCTTTATACGTATATACTGATAAAAATGCATTCCTAGGTAGAATTTTATTTCTCATAGCAGATCTTTGCGAAGCAGTTTGAACGAAATTAACATATTATAGCGATTAATGGTGCTCTTGGTATTTATATCTATTTGACTCTTCCCTCCGAAAAAGAATTATGCAGGTGCCCAAACACGTAACTGAAAACAATCTACAAACATTATAAATGAATGTGTTTCAAATACCGTCAAAATCAAAGACAAGTAGTAGGAAATTGTTTAGTTCATTTCGTTCTTCTTTTAAAGAACTACTGTATATACGTTCAATTGCTCTCTACTAATTCACATTTTTTTTCTTGGGGTGGAAGGAAGGGCAGGAGATAAAAATCAAGAAACTAAAAGAATTGGGCGCTTTGCCTAATGCTGAGGACTAACACCCAATGCTTTTAGTCTTACTTTCTTCATTTTACGCCCTCTAAAAAAACATTGTGCTTAAAAAAATAGAAATAAAAGCATTCTTTTGAAAAGTTTCTTCTGTAGTTATTATTTTATACTTTTAAGTCTTTATTCAATAAATTTTTGCTCTTAACTTCCTTAACTTGAAATTACTACACAATTTCAACGCATGCGCTTACATACTTTGTGCTCTAAGAACATTTTACAAAAATTCGTTACATATATAATGAGACTGTTGAAACTTGGTGATATGAAGGCAACAAAACGCCTGGTTGTCTGCAACTACCAGGTTCTCCCGTGAGTTTCCCGCCACACACCACGTGGAAAGTTGAAACGCACGAGAACGGAATAGAAGAGATTTTGCTCTGCAAAATACAAACCATTGTGATCTACAGTGAATACCCATATTTCTGCCAAATTGGGAGTGTCCTGTGTATATTTTCTATCATTCCTTGGGCTTCGAGTCGAAAAGCATTTACATTCCACGTAGCACATCATTCCTCACTGCCGAATGTTTTACCATGAAAGAAGTGTCCCATTACACGGAACAAGTGGTAATGTGAAGTTGCTAAGCCAGGACTGTACGTTGGATGTGGTGACAGTTCAATACCTTTAAAGCTACGGAATTTTTCTTGGGTGACATGAAACTTATAGCAGAGAACATTCCCCTGCTACAAACAGATGTTCGCAGTTGATTAAATTTAGATATTTTTGTGATGTAGCTTCACACTTTCGTTCCAGTTGTCCACAGTTACAAATCAGCGTTCACAGCACGACCATCTGGGACAAGTTCCCAGTGCATGCTACCTTCAAAATTTCACCATGACTAAGAATGGCTGTTCAAACAGCCTCTGTTTCACCACAGGTGTTGCGTCCTGGTTTGGATCCAACCATTGATTACTGGCATCTGGAGTCCGATAATAAAGCCATTTTTCATCTGACGTCACAATTCCTTTAATGGAACGTTCATCCTATGGAATGTTTCAACAGTGCTTTACAGACTTCCACCTTTCGTTGTACCTGCTCCAAAGTGAGATCGTTGCGGAAACTTCAATATCGTCTATACTCGAACATCTTTCGATCGGTAGCCAATATCCGTTGTATTTTATTTTGAGGTATCCACTCGGCAACCAACATACAGGTGCTGGTGCTCGAATTCGACTCCACAGCTTGACGCATAGCTTTCATGTTCAAGATGGAGGTCTTCCTGCATGGTCTTTTTCTGGAAAGTCATAATCACACTATTTGAATTTTTTCACCCACACCTTTGCCGTGTCGTAACTCAATGCATTGCCCCCCCCCCTCCTTTTCGCCGTTCAGATATTTCGTGGTGCCTGTGTGTCTCAGTTGAAACATATACAGCAGGAGCTCACGAATAAGTATTCTTTGCCGCTCTATATTTCAGATTAGAAGAGCACTTGTTATAATCCTGAAGACGGCCGTTAATGGATATAAACGAGAAGAAGGAACATTGGCTTATTGGATGCTATGTTCCTGTTAACCACTAATGTTTGCAGAGATGCCCAAATTTCATATTCTGACATGGCAGGAAATTTGTGGAACATTCTGGTAACTACACTTCTAAGAAGGTTTGAGTTGCACAAGGAACAGGCGATAGACAATTAATTCTAAATAATTAACTTGAGTTACAGCGAATATTATGTGCAAATATTGTATTGTCACTGAGGTTTACGTATCTGTACAAAATTCCAGAGCTCTAATCAGTATACAACAACGTGCAACATAAAATTCCAAGATTTGACAGTGACAAGCAAAGAGAATATAAACCTTATAAAAGCATTGTAAGTAAATAGTATCAAATCTACATTGTAGTAGTAATCAATGTAAAATATAACCGTCAATTCTGATATACATAATAAAAAAAAAAAAAACTTTCAGTCATGAATGAGCTGAACGATGTTGGTTGCTGTCGTGACTGTTATGATTACGTACTCTATACCTATACACTCTCCAGTTTCTTTGAATGTAACAACTTCAATGGGATAACCGCATTTCATCTCCTGTTAAGTTCCCTCTTCTGTGCCTTAACGTGGTTAGCATGTACATAAAAGAGCATTCATTGCAGCAACCACCAGTGTTTACTTTTTGGTTCTTTTCTAAACAGTCTTTCTTCTTGTTTGTTATACAGTTGGTATACAAGTATAAATACTTACTCTTAAAAAGGCATAGTTGGTAGTAAGAATGAAACTTAGTAGTAAAGACGTTTCCATTGCAGTATTCGGCTCTTTTGTATATTATATATATATATATATATATATATATATATATATATATATATATATATATATATATATATATATATACTCTATTTACAAAGTTCTTTTTATTCATTTCTTGCTTACGGTTGCGTGTCGCAATTACCACTTTAATTAGAACTGCTAGCACCTGCTCTTCCATGTTTAATTATCTCTCTTTCCTTCTGCTTAGTAATTTTGCATGAAAAATGAATTTACAGCAAGAAAAAAAAAGAAGTTACGTAATATACTGTACTGTATATTAGAAATAAGTATATGTATTGTTCGCAACAATCTAATAAATATATACGCTGCAGTTAACCATACATAAAGGCCAATTTCATCCTGAACAAATGAGAATATTTTTTTTAAAAGTAATGTTATTGCATAAAAAATGTTTAAAAAAGAAAATTACGGTAAAGAGGAAAAGAGATGCAATGAGACAATAGTGCAGAAGGTTGATTACAAGCTTTTTTTTAAAAAAAAAAAATCTAGGTAAGTAAGGAGATCGTGTTCTCACACTCCAGCCAAACCCCCAAATCGTTTTATCTCATGAAATGCAGACATGAAATATAATTTATATAGCTACCGCGTGTGTGCATGTTTACACATACACGTATATTATATATATATATATATATATATATATATATATTCTACTACCACTATACCACACACACAATTGTGTTAGATGCCGTGCAAAAATAAAAGAGAGGAAGGGTGGCTCTCTCACACACAAAAAGGTATCATCATTTAAGTCTACACAAAAATGTCCAGTTCCAGTTATCAGCTTCAAACAGAAGAGTAACCCTCGTAATTCTCACCTATTACCATTTGTTTCTAGGATACTATACTGCTAAAAGCATACCAGCGTCAATCAGCTTTTCCTCCTCTCTTTAAAAAAAAGAAAGAAACAGACTTGGAAATTTATAATCAATACTTACTGGAATGTAATCAATATACAGCGTGCACTATTTAAGTCGTTTGATACGAGCAGTTATTCAGTTCTCGAATGACTAGAGTAGTAGTAGCTGATAGATGTACACATTAAGTTGTGGGGTATGGTTTCTGTAACAATACATGGTTTGTGAAGAGTGCAATGTAAGAAGCGATTTTGATAAACGTGTGTTCGTATTTCAAAAGTGATGATTACAGGATATAATGAAAAATAGGGGGAAATGCAGATCTAGAACGGTCAATTCTCTCTCTCCAGTGTATGACGTAAGAGTGGGCTTTTTCTTTTAAGGATCAGAGCTAGAGAAAGAGAACAGGTTGAGCCAAGTAGGAGAGGAAATAAGTTAAACGGAATTGAATAAAACAAGTATTTACAATTGTCGATTCGTCAATGAATCCATGCATAAGCAGTGTATATGCAAAACTATCGAACTATGTCGTCGTCTTCTTGTTATCTCGTATTTACTGAGAATATCAGCATTACAGACCATCCGTAGTGTATCTGCAAAAACATCGAACTATGCTGTCTTCTCCTTGTTTCGTATTTACTGGGAATGCCAGCAGCAAACTGTGACGTTACAGAGCATCCGTAGTGTATCTGCAAAAAACATCGAACTATGCTGTCTTCTCCTTGTTTCGTATTTACTGAGAATGCCAGCAGCAAACTGTGACGTCACAGAACATCCGTGGTGTATCTGCAAAATCATCGAACTATGCTGCCTTCTCCTTGCTGTCTTTAATTGCCAATAATAATTTATTGTTTTTCTGCTAGAATAGTTTATTTATTTACCTTCTATTCAGGTAAAACACCTTCCTAGTAGCACACTCCTAACAGTGATACATACTCCTAACTGACGGACGTCATACTGGTAAACAGAAAAAAATTGGGAAACTTAGTTCAGCATATTTATTTCGGGGCTTGCATTCACATATGCCGTTTTGTCAATTGCCTTATGAGCAATGCAGAATATCTGACTAGTTTCCTTCAGGGTCCCATAATTTAAGGAAAGGCGAGAAAGCATACGCACATTATATGTGTTTGTGCATATTTCAATGTTACCCTCAAGTCACTTGTGACATGCATACGAAAAATTAGGAACACACATACAAATACTGCTTTGCCACGGCGAAAGGGAGAAAACATCTAAAACATCCGGAACCCAAAATGCTGCAGTGGTAAATGAAGCAGTACATAAATTTAGATTAGAGCGTGTCAACAAAATGTCGTACATAACAGTCTATGACGTCACATCCTTAATTAAGCATGACAAACACTTGAAACCGCTATAACCATATGCAAAGCCAGTACCACACATCAACTTCATCGTTTTGTGTGGTAAATGTCCTTAACTATTTCTCTCATTCTTTGCCGCTTTTAAAATTAAACGTCCCTCGGGAGGTGCAACTCCAGATAGAATAGAACATTTTAGGTGTCATGCGTTTAACTCCAGTGGCGTCGCAATGTCCTTTCAGCCCCCACAAATAAACTTTAACTCTCAATGCATCTCCGGCAAAAGTATTTTATTAAATCAAGCAGAAAACGTGAGAATGAAAATTAATTATAATACTTAATGTAAGACATTTTCATATTTAATACTGTTCTAATAAGTTTACGTTCTAATTTGCATTATAAAATTTCTTAATTATATGGCGTGAGAAATTGTAATTATTAAATTATTATAGGAAATTTCAATATTTTACCCTGTGATATGATGGTGTGGCAGATAAATTTATCCCAATTATATTATCAGAAATGATATTATTATCAGAAAAGATAATAATAATAATAATAATAATAATAATAATAATAATAATAATAATAATAATAATAATAATAATAATAATAATAATAATAATAACAATAATATAGGGCTATAAAAACAAAAAGGAACAGATACACTTCTATTCGTAGCTCATTTCCAGAGTTGAATTCTTGTTTGTTGAAGTTTTGCGTCCCTTTTCAACAGCAAGGTTATATGAGACGTAAACCTACAGCTTAAGGTAGCATCCAAACCACCACAATACGTAATAAGTTCCACAGTTCAATGCTCCTCTCCCAGCGGAAAATCGAACCAAACGCGCACACGTTAGCCACTAGACCAGCGTGAATGGCTAGCTGAATTCTTGTTAACCAATTAATATGAAAATGTAAAGATCGAATTGGAAAATACTCCAATTTTGTAGGAGCACGCAGTGATGCGTTCAACAACTTTATATGATAGATATTTATAGGTCTACTTCTACATATCCTTCATAAAATTGGTTCAGGATGATCCGCATTTTAGAACACATCTTTCACATAACACAATAAGAAGAACACAAGTACAGTATATTGGAGAAGAAAATATTGGCATAGTTCCAGCGTAGTATTTGGTTTGGACGCGCAACAAAACCGAAGAATCTTTCAACGTCGCTCGTCTCGTTGGGGTACGGAAACAAGTAACGATTCATTCGTCTTCCCACGGCTATATTGAATGACTAACAAAGAATAAGCAGACAACAAAACACACAATACGTACGATATATTTACAATGTACATTTTAAACTATGATGTCAACTATGCATAGGCTAGTACAGTAGTTAAGGCCACAAAACATGTCTAGTTCAAATGTCGTCCAGGGGTAGTATTCAGTATTATAGGTATGTAAATCAACACTTTTCTTTACGTAATACATGATTATAATATTTATAAATCAAGATGTTTAGTAAGAAAATAATACTTGTGTTTTCAGATTATAAAGGACTTTGGTCGGACATCTTCGACTATAGTTTATTTTACTCTATATCTGCATCACATCCGCCGAGTACCCTCCATGAAAAGCATTTTCTTCCTACAGTATTTTGAGAATGCGTTTTTATTAACTTACCTATATGGAATTTAGAAGCCCATCCGAAATATAAACCCAGTATATGTTCTTAAGTAATTCATATAGAAAGCCATCATCAAAATTCTACTTTACTATTAGCGTACAAATAAGACATATGTCAATCGATAGATATCATAGAGCTGAACAAAATTATATGGAAAAGCTTAAATCCTCATGCGTAGTTTTCGAGAAAATGGAGATAAACTAATTTGAAAATCTAACAATTGACGCTTTAGGGTAACCATACCATCTATTACGATAAAATTTATACTAAAGTAGACGCTTAGCACTGTGACACAAACAATGAGGTGCATAGTATATGGTGAACGATATACAGAGTAGCCCAAAAGTACATATACATTCGTAGTAGTGCCATTACTTGTTGTTTGTAACCTGTGCTGTAGTCTTAAAATTTTCAAAGGTAGGCCTATACGCTGTTTTTTGAACTTTATTATTGGCGTAACATTTTTTTTTAATTAGACCCCTAACAATGTAAAACGCATGGATCCCATTAAAATATAAAGGCTGCGATATTGTTTAAGTCTAAAAGCATTTTATGTTGTTTTCTAGATTATACTCCTTAGAAAAATCCTCGTTAGATTCTCCTTAGATAGTAACATAAACGAGTGTGGGGACGCAGAAGAGATCAACCAACTGCAAAAAGAAACTGACACAATTGCGCCCGAGATGCCACAAGGAATTAAGAAAATTGTCGTAAAGAGTAGGGCAGAAACAGGAATGTACAGCTACACAAAACTTTCGTACTGATATTCACAATCAAAACAACTCGAATTTTGACAGAGAGCTCACGTAATCTTTCCATTGTTTTCCTTTCTCTTCCTTCTCTCTCACACACTTTTTTGTGATCTCCCTGTGTCTGTACGGTTAACGTATGAGTCTCAGATGTCGAATACCCGGGTTCGATTCCCAACAGCTCATGTTCTTTACACTTCACGATAAGCTATGTGTCCATGTCTCATGTAGCTTCGATGCTGAAATAGATACTTAATCTACTATAATGGCATAGTAGAGAGAAAAAAAACGGCTTTTTTCATAATCGATATACTAAGAACAGGAGAGAAAATAAAGTGGTAGAACTATTTTATTACTGGGGTCATGATGCGATTAAATAAATAAATGTAAATGAAGCAAAAATACTACACGCATAAAGTTTGAAGTATACTCTAATGGCTAAGATTAAGCAGAGGGTATACGGCATATACCACCGTATACTCTCGACTACAGTCCTATTTGTAACTTTTCTTTTCAGATATCTTGATTTCTTGAATGACGACAGTTAACTCGAATGAAGAATAAAGAAAATGGATTCTTTAAAGTCTACTGGACAAGTGAAAATGCTGAGCATATTCGTACACTATGGAGAAACGAATTTGACACTCCTGTACCAACCTGTTTAACAATTGATAACATCAGGAAGCAAATTTGATTTTTAAAAAAATGGTTCAGTGATTGAATGCACCAAGATCTGGACGCCCGAAGACTGCAATAACAGAGAAATGAAAGTTGCACTGACACTTGTCAACTGCGCGCGCGCACACGCGCACACACACACACACGCACACACACACACACACACACACACACACACACACAAAGTGAACGCGTCAAGCATCCCTGAAGCTTTTCATTTCAAGAACATCGTTACAGCGTAGACTGAACTTTACGTTTGTGTCGTAATGTGTGTCGCAGTCTTCTGAGTAGGTTTGAAGAAGGTGGCAATGTTGATGGAGGACATTTCGAACACTTCTTGCGCGTCTGAAAATTGTGATTGAAATTGAAATTTAGGTACCACTATATATCCAGTTTTGGGTCACCCTGCAGAGCTCACAATTATAACTAATTCTTAAACGTTAATTTTAGTTTAATATTTGTCCAAAGATGGGGCATAGATCAACAGAGCCGTAGCTAGAGATTTCGGCCGGCACTCAGGACGAAGTAGAATTCGGCGCCCTCAACACACCTCAGCAAGCATTTTCTTTTTCCTTTCTTTTCTTTCTTTCTTTCTTTCTTTCTTTACATATAAGAGAAGCAGCTATGCTACGCTAATTTTTATCAAGCTTCTTCGACAGACCATTGCAACAGCGAAAAGCGATCATTATACTGTATATTCTTTTACAAATAAGAGCTGTTTCCAAGAGTGTTATTTTGGATTTCCTGTTAACCTTGACAAAACTACCTTTGGCTGTATACAAATCCACTTCGAGAACAGTTATGGAAAGAGCATGGAGACGATTCTCCTATGTCAGGGAAATTGTGTTAGATATGGAGTTGGTGAGCGCCGGTTGGTGGCGTTGAAAAGGTCTGGGTCCCCTGAGCACAGTAGTAATGTCTGAAATCGGGCCCTGGTCTCAAAGCTCCAGAACTGGGGTCAAGAAGTCTTGGGATCGGGTCCCTTCTATTTGCTTATTAAACATGGAATTGTAGGACGCAAGTGGTGGCGTTGGAAAGATCTTGGTCTCTTGAACATAGCGTACTGGGTTGTGAGCGGAGCGAGCAAGAAAATTTTTAATAAATATATTTCTTTGCAAACCGACAATATTGATTTAATTGGGTACCAATGCCTTTCCGGGGCGACGCATCGTTTACTCATTTCCAACACTTTTCCTTTCTTCTTGCTCGTTCGGCGCCCCCTTGTTATCAGTGCCCGGGGTGACCGCCCGGCTCTCCCCCCGCTAGCTATGGCTCTGTAGATCAATCGATAAATGGCATAGAGTTGGAAAAAACGGCATACTTAACGGTATATTCTCGTACGTAGTGCTTGACAAAATCGAGAAAAACGAATTTGCATGACGCTAAAAAGTGTGTCGTTCTTTTCTGCTAAACTAGATTGGTTATTTATTTACCTTTCTAATGGTGACACACATATTCCTAAGAGTGACACACACACACACACACACAAACACACACACATTTTTATTTTTTTTATTTTTATAAACATGTGCTCATATAGCCTATAAAAATTCTTACCTATATACTTCAAGAGCGAGCTTCCGAGTTTCGGTAAACGTTTATTTAATTTTTTCCTTCTATTTGTCTCTTCTCGGTAGAAATTATACACCCCGGGGTGTGGCATTGTTTGAATTAGCCATGGCCAACTGGGATACGCTTATATTCGTTACCAGCTTCTTTTTCTATTCCTCGCAACCTTCTCTCTCTGTGTGTACTGTGCATATACTGCGAACAGGCACAGAAAGAGCATCAGGTTGCAGACCACACAGCAGCTGAGGTTTTTCATTTGGTTAATGCATTGTCAGAACTCACAAGTGAGAACAAAGGTGCAGAAAGGACAAAATACACATACACTAACGCTTCAGCACACACATACACATATGTGCATAAAAGTAGCCAGCACCTGTTGTTTCCAGCTTTTCTCTCTGATAACGTGGTGATGAAAAATCCGAGTTTACTCTATGTTGCAGTCAGGAAGATACAAGCTGTATACCAGTATACCAGTGCTTTCCAACCCTTCACTTAATGGCGACACCTTTCTGTGGAACACACAATTTACACGACACTCATTCAGTGATTATATATATATATATATATGCGGATCCAAGGGGGCTATAGGGGCTACAGCCCCTCCCCTTGACGCTCAGGTATACACTGGATAAAATGGGCTTCATTCTTGCTTTACACTGGATAAAGCGGCAAACTATGGTTTAGCCACTCCCTTGATAATATCCTGGATCCGCCACTATATAAATTCTCTAGTAACAGAAGCTGAAACGAAGTGGTTTCTGGTTCAATCCTAGGCCACGTAAGTTTGTTGTGGATAACATTGTATCTGAAATTTCTCGCAAGTAAAGGGTCCAAATGGATGAATCGAGTTGTGAGAGGACTTAGTGCGCCCGAAAGAGGATGTTTATGTGGAAAGTTATAGCAGCTGAGCGCCATAAGAAACTAAGGGGAAGGGAGTCAAAATTGGTGGGAGAAGGGCTATGCTATGTTATTGCAATACATCAAATATACAGTTGAATCGTGAAAATAGTGAAAGATAGGCAATGCAAATGGTGATAGCTTCATATATTGGCAAAAGGAGAATGGGTAGAGTAAATTACGATCCTCCGCCGCCATTTTGAAATCTACTTTAAAAAAAAAAACGGAAAGGTAGTCATATGATATATCAATTAGGACTAGAATGTTCTTAAAAAGTCAATTATGAACTTTAGTGATCGTTATCTGTACTTATTTGAAAGACTTATGATCATCTTTACAGAGGCGTCATTTAGAGGGTGTAGGAGGTGCAATTGCCCCCCTCCAGACTTTAATACATATACTTTAATCGATTGTCTACTAATATACTAGTACAAAACGTGAAATTCTTGTGTCTATGTTGTTCTTGCCCCCCCCCCCTCAAGCGAAGTCTGAAATGACGCCCCTGCATCTTTATAGTTATTTATAAAATCTGGGAGACTGATACTCGTATGTTAAAAGTTTGGATTATCACAAAGACACATGTAAGTTAAAGATATCTACAAGCCAAAAAAAAAAAAAAAAAAAAAAACCTAACAGTGAAATTTGATATCTAACAGTGAAATTTCTTAATAATGATGTAATAATATGGCTTGTATATATGTTTAACTTACATGTGATAATCCAAAATTTCAACATACGGGTATCAGTCTCCTAGATTTCATAAATAACTGATCCTAAATCTTCCAAATAAGTATAGATAACGATCACTAAAGTTCATAATTGACTTTTTGAGAACATGCTGTTCCTAATTGATTTATCACATGACTACTTTTCCACTAAAAAAAAAAAAAAAAAATCAAAATGGCAGGTTTTAAGATGGCGGTGGAGGATCGTAATTTACTCTGCCCATTTTCCTATTGCCAATATATGAAACTACCACTGTTTGCATTGTCTACCTTTCACTATTTTCACGATTCAATTGTTTATTTGATGTATTTCAATAACATAGTATAGGCCTTTTCCTACCAACTTTGACGCCCTTTCTCTCAGTTTCTTACGGAGCTCAGCCGCTATAACTTCGCGAATATACATATTTTCACATCCTATGTCAGGCGCACTGTCTCATCCGCAACTCGATTCATCCATTTGAGCTCTTCACTTGTCAGGGATCTCAAATTTCCTTCCACATTATCATTCCACGAATTATTTCATCATCATCCACTTTCATGAATCATCCATTCCCTTTAGTGCACAGGGCATAACTACTGGACATAAAACTATTCAACTAAAATATGCAACACAACGATGAGAGCTGTTTTATTTATGAAATGAAAATCTCGAGTACAAATTCAAAAACTTCGTAATCTGATTCTTGGTGAACCTCACACACCACAGGTACGCGCTCTACCATTAAGGCAACATCGTGTGCGTGGGCTTTCTCGGGATTCTCCCGTTTCCTCCCACTTTCTTCATTCCACCATTTTATTCATTACTCATCATCACCGTCTCCTTTAGCCTAACCGGCATAATCATGGGTCGTAAAACTCGAAGATTTCATTTCACTTTTTCTACCATTAAGGCACCGTGCCTCTTATACAAAGTTAAGTAACAGACTGTATCTATTGTTGTTTGTTTTCTCATGACGGTGACACACATACTTCTAACAGTGACTAGTGCTCTCAAACGGGTCGGGTCAGGTCAGTTCGGGTCGGGTTGTCGGATCGGGTCATCTCGGGTCGGGTTGTCGGATCGGGTCAGCTCGGGTGGGGTTGTCGGGTCAGGTCAATCAGGTCGGATCACGGTTCGGGTCAGTCGGGTCGGGTCGGGTCAGTCAATTCGGGTCACGGGTCGGGTCGGTCTTCAACCCGACCCGACCCGTTGAGAGCACTAACAGTGACACACACATACACCTAATAGTGACAAATATACTCCTAACAGTGACAAACGTGCTCCTAACAGTGACGCACATACCTCTAACATGATGCACATACTACTTGCATAGTCATTCGATATTATCATTATGAATGTTGTTTAATTAATCGTATAATAAATTTGTTCCAATAACGAAACGAAACTTACAGCAATAAAGTGTAACCTACGTATTCGCCACTTGCTATTATTATACTACACATAATTACTATATAGCGATGACCTTTTTTATCACACAACACATAAAACCATTAACAAGATTATTATTACTTCCATAAAGAACAGTCTTAGAATATTTTGTAAGAAGTGACAAGTATGCATGTGCCGCTAAAGATATTTGATAAGACGAACATAATAAATCGAAAAAAATGCACATATAAGAACCGATAACACAGGAAGCAGAATATATTTTCCAGTTCCGTGGCGTATATAAATGCCGAGTACAAGCAAGCATACACATTCACCAAAAACATTCAGAAGAACAATAGAATGCAACGAGGTGAAGTTTTATATCTTACAGTTACATCAAAATGCTACTTCAAGGTCTTGTTAATCTTGTAATTGTTTTCGCAAACTGACACTTGCATTTCTTTTGCCAGTTATGCCTACGAAGTATATCTGTAATTTTCACCGATACACTATTGACTTTATAGGTTGATACTTAATAGATATCAATTAGCTTCTACATCTGTAATTAAATCTAAGAATTGTCCTACTTTCAGTTAAACATACATCTATATACGTAAAAACAACTGATCTGCTATTGTGAGTCGCCTGTTGTTGTCGATACTGTGATTAATTCTAATGGATTATTATCAGCAGTGAAAAATAAAGCATTTTTCACTGTAACAACTGATTTGCTGTTGCAAATTGTCCTTATGGCTATTGCTGAAATCTCACGTCTGACGAAAGAAACATTTCACGTTGTAAGAACTAAATGATCCCCTGCTGTAAATTGCATGACAAAGGCTCTGTAATTATTTCTAAAAGCTTATTGCAACCACAGAATATACATTTTGCGCTGTAAGAACAGCTGATCTACTGCATGAAACGGCTGTAACAGCGTTTACGGTTAGTTTTAAAAACATATTTTGACAACAGTGAATACTGTACATTTCTCACTGTGAGAACAACTGATCCGCTGCTGAATCGCCCTTCTCGCAGCTTTTGTGGTTATTTCTGAAAGCTCCACTAAATGATCAAACATTTCTCGCTGTAAGATGAATTGGTCTGCTGTTATCAATGCCTGCTATGCCTACATCATTCATAAACACAATTATTAAGTACTTGATGAAGTGAAAAAAGGGGAAGAGACGTAGCACTTCTGAAAAACCCACGTACAAATGAACAATTGATCTGTTACCATAGAGTTACTACTTTTAACTATGTCTGTTGCTGTCTATCCACACACTATGGTTATTTCTAAAGCCTTATTATCACCAGTAAAGATCATTTCTCGCTAAAATATTTGCTGTTGTGAATTGCCTGCCAAACTTCTTCTTCTTCTTCTTCTTCTTTTTCCTAAAATGACTTGTAACTAGAGAAAAACATATTTCACGTTGTAAGAATAACTGATCTGCTATTGTAAATCGCATGTCACAGTCTCTGTAACTATTTCTAACAGCCTATTTGCAACCAGCAAACAAACATTTCTCAATATACAGGAAGAACAACTGATGTGTTGTACAGAATGCCTGTCACAGCCTCTGATTACTTTTAAAAACTTACTGACACACACCAATGAACACCTTTCTCACTGTGTTACATTGCTTCTGCAACTTCTGTAGGTGTATCATCATCTTTTTTAAAGTGAATATATAATTCTTAGTGTAAGGCCAATTGGCTTGCTGTTATACATCGCGTGCCAGCCCCGCATCATTCATAAATACAAAAGAATTATCATTAAGTAATTGATAAATAATTAAATAATTGAGGGGAAAAGGGGAAGAAACGGGAACACCTCTAAGGAAACCCACGTAAGCAGCCTTTCCCTACTACCTACAAAGCCACTTTGAAAAAAGTAAATGCCTGTGGCGATGTATAATATATAGGTCTTATCGTAGCAGTTACTTTAGTCAATATTTTAATATTATTCTCTTCTATCATAGTATCTTTCCTAATTTTAATATCCCGTTTTGTCATTCAAAACAATATTCACTCTAGAAAACAACTGATCTGACCCTGTGACTCTCAGAATTACTGTGATGATACGTTTGTATTTTATTGCAGATTCATTTAATTTAACGCATATCAACAACTTGTTTCATCTAGAGGTGGTGTCTTCTCCTGAGACTGGCCCTTCTGAAATCCGACCTTAGCTTCACTCACGTACGTATGGCTAAGTTGTACTATGTATGAATAATAATAAAGTAGCGCGTGGTTTAAAAATAATCGAATGGCGTCATGTTGAGGAGTCATCAATTGGCGTGAGATTGAACTTGAAGGCACAGAAAATCACTTTGTAAAAAATTCTCTAATCTCTTCAGCCTAAAACCTTCGATTAAAATCTAAAATAGGTGGCCAATATCAAAAAGCAGCGTGTCCACAGTGAGACTACATGATTATAAAAATCTTTTAAATTCAGATTATCCTGCTGGAACAGCTAGAGAAACTCAAAAAGTTTACGCGGAAAATGTAAAAATCTAAGTTTTACCTCCCATGCTTATGGCTGACGGTGATGATGAGAAATGAAGGAAGTGATGAAAGTGGGAGGAAACGGGAGAACCCCGAGAAAACCAGCGCACGCGCTGTTTGTCCACTACAAAATTCACTTGGCGCGAGCTGGGAACGAACCAGAGACCCCATGCACCAAAGCTGAACGCTCTACCACTGAGCTACCGCGGCTTACGTGGTAATACAGTTCGCGCTGCAGCACTAAAATGCTTCTAAAATGGTGATCCCAAACAAGCATATCCAGGCTGTACAGTGCTAGGTAGAAACAAAATCCATGATTTAAGTGCCCGAAATTTTCGTCGTGTGTACAATCAGAACCTCCTATATTCAAAACTATAAAGAAGTTATGTGACTGCTTTCTGGAGACTGGCAGTGTTGTGAATGAACGGGATGGGACGAAATCAAGGCAAACATAAACAGGTTGTAGGAAATGTGCGGAGACCGTTCAAACAACGTCCAAAGAAGTTAATTAGGACTATGGTTAGATATCTTGTGCCACCAAAGGTGCCCATGTGCACTGTACTGAGCTGAAGCGTATTGATCTGTGTTACACTAAAACGTTTTGAGTTTCATTATCATTTTCATGTAAACTGATTTTATTTTCTCCTACATTTGTTTGAAACATTTAAGTCTCACAGTAGACACCCCGTACTTAGAACAGATGTAAAAGTCTGCCATTCTTGATTAAGTGAAATTTAACGCTTTGTTACGACAAACTACAATCATAGGAAAATAAAGACAAGACAATACAATACGTTTCAAAACATGCACTGAGATTCATCAAAATCAGAGATACGCAAACGGATGTCGTGCCAAGAAGTATTATGACCACTTCAATTATTTAAAATATTTAGGATGTATCTTTTGTTTCTGAGTTGCACTTATACCTTAGTAAAGGCTACTAACCTTTCTGAAAATAATTGTTTTCAGTGCTCCCCCTTTTAAAATTTCATTTGCATGGAAAGCAACGATCCTGACGACAGGGGAGATAAGGGCTGGTCACAATGACTCAGAAACAGCAACACTCTCGTTTAATTTGTGCCACACAACTGCCATCTAATAGGATTTAATACTCAGCAGAAATATTAACATCACACAATAAATACTTTCTGGTACAGAAAATTATGTTAAATCTTTTGAACAAGACTGATTAAAAGAATAGTAAAACCCGTTCGTTTATTTATTTTTTTAAAAAATAGATGCAAAAGAAAAGACAACACTAAAATTTGGAAAGCATACGAAGTACTTTCGGTAATTCAGTTAGTTCGGTTCTGAAGTACAAGGTCACATGATGTTGTGAAATTATTATAAAATTTATGGGAACATACGAGTTTATTACTTACTTTACATATTTTCATCAAGGAGCCTCAGTGGTAGAGTGCTCAACTCTGCTGTGTGAAATCCCTAATTCGATCTCAGCTCCTGGCTAGTGGGCTTTGTAGTAGACACACAATGCGTGCAAAGGTTTCATCAAGAGTCCTCCCATCTTTCTCATTTAAGGTAGGTTACCTCACGTTAGCATTTATGCGGACATGTCCGCAGTTTGAGACTTAAAATTTTAGTACGCATACATTTTCCGAATTCTTTGATTTGTCCGCATTTTCTGATCTCAAGTATATTCTGTTTCTAATGTGGTCTCGTATTGATAACAGGACTCAATGAGAAAAGTAGGGATTAGCTATCTTTGGCATGACAATCGCTCTCTCTACGCGTCTGTCTTCTCTCCCGTTCTTTCCGTATCTATGATTCCTTGCTAGTGTTTTGTTTAGGGTTTAGGATTTAGATTTCTGGGCTATTGTCATGTATAAACATTTAGCTTGACACGCTTTAGGGATGACGTAACTTGGCGACCATACTATCCAGTGAAAGGGAAGGAAGCGGCCTGGGACCTGTAAGTTAGGTACAACCCCGGCATTTGCCTGGTGGAAATGAGGAAAACCCAGGAAAACCTCACTCAGGGTGGCTGGCCTGAAAAGCGTTTTACACTTTTTCGACTGAGTGCCCTCACCGGGAATCGAACCCGGAACCGCTCGTACCGAAGGCGCTAACGGTAGCGACTACACTGCTGGTAGTGTTTTCTGAGCATATCATATATAAACGGTTAAATCTGACACAATGGCTTCTTGTGCTTATTGTAGTCAAGTGGAAGTATGTCAGCATTATGGCATCTCAGAATATGGTAACCCTAGCTTAAGGTGAGATACGAACCACGTGAGCTCCTATACGCAGGGGCGCCCGAAGAAAATTATCTAGGGGGGCATCTCCATGGTTGCTATATTACGTCTGGTATTTAATATACGTGGTTTGCTATATTACGTATACATTTTCTTGAACCAGGGCAGAGCGCCCATGCCCATGGGGAATCGAATACTAACTATATAGCCACAGGATATGTTGGCGTTTATCTACTGTATCTAACCTCACACTATAATAATTAGCGGGTGGAGTTTCTTACTCCATGTTATTGCAATCCCACAAGCAGACTTAAGACTTAATGTTAGTTCGTCTATATGACCGTCCACCCGCCGTTACTTCACACGGTAACATTAAAAAAAAAAAAAAAGTTTTCGAATTCTGGTTTTTGAAAAGTTCTATATTTCGCCGTCACATGACAGTAAACATTCTCCAGCAATTAACATCCACCGGAAGAAATTTAAACTTCTAGTGTGTGATCTTTCTTATCTACCTGGGTTTATTATTATTGTTACCACCTAGTTAAAAAAAAAAAAAACTAAATTCCTCGTGCAACAGCCCTTAGGGGAGCCATAGGTCCTACCAGCTGGGCCGTGATAGGCATAATTAGTAAGGTGTCTACCTACCAACTGGATGGCCCGGGGTCAATCTCCTGTGAAGTAATAAATTAATTTCTTATAATACTTTCGTTCCCAAGAAGCTCAGAAGTTCGCTGATTAGCCAGCAAATGGGTATTTAGGGAAGCTGAGATAGAAGTAAAAGCAGCCGGAGTCAGCATCACCTCCAGGGAGTGCAGACATCATAGAAATATGTAGCGTTAACTCATAATCGCCCTTAGGCCACTCCGCCGATTTTGTACACAATATTTTGTAATCGAAGCTCACATCGGCTCACTTTCACAGGCTCGCGTTCACTAATTTTGATTAGACTCACGCTAGCTCAGGTTTGCACTTTGCTCGAGCTCGGGTTTCTTATTCACAATGGCGCTCACATTTATTTCAACTTGCACTCACTAACCTAATTGGGCTCACACTTGCTATCTTCAATGGCGCTCACACTCCATTGTGCTCACACAGTTTTGCGCTCAATTATTGGGCTTGCCGGATATCCTTGGTACCGTTCAGCTGTGTATTATTTAGAATTAACTTTGGTAAAAATAGTTACGAGAATGAAACTTACACTTAACGAAGTATCTGTGGTGGTAGTTGAAACGGTGAGTATTCCATGTATGGGACATGAATAGTTACCGTTTGTTACCAGTAAAGATGTTAACGGTTATCTCGGTCTGGGTATGTATTCCGAAAAACAGATTAAAAAGAAAAATTTTCATTCAATAGTTACCGTCTATTAACATTACAATCTTGTAAGGCCCATAAGCGTGATCCTAACAACTGGAGCAAAGTACAAGAAGATTAGAAAAAAATCAGGAGTTCTTTTGTTCTTGAATGAAACTTTCGGCTCGTTTTCATTTGTAGAAGATGCCAACACTGGCGTTTAGTGATGAGATGAGCGAAGACCTTGCATTGCTTGCCTCCCAGTCTACTGAGAATGCCGCACACTCCACTCCCACCCCGCAGTCTAGACAGCTCTGTGCCATCTGTCATCGAAACGTCTAATATTGTCGTCCTCACTTGACCCGGACTGAAAAATAACTTATTAAGGCAGGTCGTCCGACTGTGACACTTCCTTCCATGTACGTAAATTCAACTCACAAATCAGAGTGACCTTCAAATCTTATCAACATTTTATAAAGGTAAACGAAAGAACTTACATAATTTAAGCATATAAAGCTATATACAGGGTGTTAGGAAACAACAGCAGAAAACTTTGGGATATTAATTCTCACACGAAAACGTGAAAAAATATAAATAGGCCAAATTGGGTGCATAAATGCTCCATTTCGGAGCTATAGTTCGCGGAAAATGGAAATGAAATGAAATCTTTAAGTTTTACGTTCCACGATTATACCGGCTAGGATAAAGGAGACGGTGATGATGAGAAATGAATGAAATGGTGAAAGTGGGAGGAAACGGGAGAACCCCAACAAAACCCACGCACACGGCGTTTGTCCACCACAAAGTTCACTTGGCACGAGCTGGAAATCGAACCAGGGACTCCATGCACCAGGGACTCCATGCGCTGGCCCACTCGCCGAAAATGGGTCGGGACGATAAGATAAAAGGTCATAACGCGAGACTGAAATGTCAGACCAAGGTTACGTAAAACAAATCCATCACTGCATGTGGATCAAGGGCGGCAACAGCCAACAGGATTAGCCACGAAACATAGAACGATATTAATGAGGCATTTTACAAACGAAAATGATAAAATCAGAAATTGAAAACTAATATACATTTCACACCCGCTCGTCCATTAATGACATCTAGGCTCAAAATATTTATTATGTTCTCTTATCCGACTTTTACTCGACATTTTGTTCTTGAGTTAGACCCTTTACTTATCATTTCGATCAATTTTCGGAGGGCTATAATTCCGAAACTATCCATTTGTGCACCCACGTTGATTTGTACTTTTTTTAATGTATGTTTTCGTGCAAGGATTCATTTTCCTAAGTATTTGGTTTTTTATTTTTTTAATTTATTTTTGACGTTTATGAACACTTTTTTTTTTAAATCCAGACCATTGTGTTTTGCTGGTTAGCTCCAGAGGTATGTTTAACAAGATAGAAAAGAAAATAGTGATATAGGCTACATAAAATAAAAAGGAAAACTGCGTAGATATCATTTTTTAAAGAAAGGAAGATAGCGATTATTTTAATTTCTAAGCTTAAGATCCCGGCACTGGTTGAAAAAAAAAAAAGGCCTACAGTCTCCTGAAATTTGTTCAGATAACGTTGTGTTTATAGCCGTAATAGATATATTCTCCTGAAGTAAACCTGCACCAAGGAATACAACATCGTTATGAAATGTCATATTCGAAAGTACTAAGAGTCGTTTTTATTAAAAAAAAAAAAAAAAAAAGCATGATATGTGTAATGACTTCGTACTGGTACAATTAATCTTGATCTGCACCAATTGACCGGTGTTTTCGTTAAAATTTCAAGTAGGCTACAGTCAGGGACGTAACTGATTGTAAACCGTAGTAGTCTATTATATATATATATATATATATATATATATATATATATATATATATATATATATATACATTGTAGTCCAGCGTCCACTCACCTTAAGAGGCCCTATCACTGCGAAATTAAAATACCGCTAATTTTACAGTAATTGTGTGATATCTTCCAATAGATTAAAGATAATCGAAAAGTGGAACAAGACTTCCCTAGACAATATTATGTTACGTGAGATACCGTTATCACGACTCACTTATCTGCTTTCGATTTCCAACCATTTAGAAAATCGGCATTTATTTTTGCGTTTCTAAATAACTGCAAACGGAAAGCTACTAGGTAACTCGTGATAACGGTAACTCATATAAAATAACATTGTCTAGGGAGGTCTTGTTCCACTTTTCAATTATTATCTTTTATCTATTTGAAGATATCACGTAATTGCTGTAAAATTATCGGTATTTTAATTTCGCAGTGATAGAGCCTCTTAAGTTTACGAGTTGAGTTGAGTTGATTTTAGTTTAGCGTCCCGTTCAGCAGCGAGGCTATATGAGACGTGGACCTACTGATTAACGTGGAATCCGAACCACATGAGCTCCCGCCGGGAATCGAACCCGGATCTCCCACGCCAAAGGCGCGTACGCTAACCGCTTAGCCACGAGTTAAGTTTACGAAAGAATGAGCACATGAGGACAGATATATGCTTTTTTTTAAATCAACGATCGAGTGTTGTGCACCCATGTTGATTTGTAGTTCTTTTTATATATGTTTTCGTGAGAATTTTGGCATTATTTCATTACCTATCGTCTCTTCCCGACAGTTATATAGTCCTAGATGTGTCAAACAAACGGTATATAGATTTGTGTAAAGGACAAACAAATAAACATTCAGCTTTGTAAATAATCATTTACATACGATTAATTATTTGAAAGTTCGTTATTAAGACAAAGGAGAAGATAAAGGATTAAGAAAACAAAAAGGGGAGAAAAGAATCAAGATTCAGCTATAGGTGAGGTCCTTAGTAGTGCTGTTAAAATTATATATATATATATATATATATATATATATATATATATATATATATATATATATATATATATATATATTCATATTCAATATTCGAACAATTATTCATTATTCAAATAACGAATTTTGTTCGAATATTCGAAGAATCCATTATTTGAATAATGAATTATTCAAAGAATCCACTATTCGAATAATAAATTATTCGAAGAATCTATTATTCAAATAATAAAATTATTCGAAGAATCCACTATTCGAATAATAAATTATTCGAAGAATCCATTATTCGAATAATAAATTATTCGAAGAATCCATTATTCGAATAATAAATTATTCTAAGAACCCATTATTCGAATTGTAACAGCTCTAGTTGTTGCATTAAAATATAGAAGTGAGGAATTGCTGAAAGAAAAATAAAACCCAAAATACATTTAACCGCAAAAAAATAAATAAATAAATAAAAATAAATAAATAAAAATGGTCAAAGATGGCAAACTGGAATTAATGTTATAAAATATATTGTGAACATAGTAAGGGCTCCGTAGATCAGACAGGAAGAACTACACACGTATTATAGAAGATGACTTAAAGAAGCGTATTAGGGATGCTTAGATCAACTACACAATCGACAACTTTATTTTAGTAAGACAACAGTTATTGCAGAGAATGGAAAGCAAACGAGAAACTCGAGAAAAGCCACAAATATTATATAAGATTCAACTCTAACCTTATATTTTACTTAAGATAAACAAAAGAGCCTACATGAGACGGACGTAGATTATAATGTTTAAGATGGAATCCGAACCACTGTAATGTGTTCAGTGCTCCCGCTCTGTACCGGGAATCGAACATGGGATCCGTGCACCAAAGATGCACGCGCTTGCCACTAGAATTGATTTTAACGTCCCGTTCAGCAGCGAGGCTATACGAGACGTGGACTTACTGATTAACGTGGAATCCGAATTATATGAGATCCCTACGGGAGTCGAACCCGGGTCTCCCACGCCAAAGGAGCGTATGCTAACTGCTTAGCCATGAAGGAGCTCACGGGCAATACGGTGTAATAAGTATTTATAATTGAAAATTTACATGTTTCTTTTATGAGGATTCTGAAAGGACTGCTAAAAGTTAGACCATATTAAGGAAATGGAAATTTGTATTTCTGAGCACCCTTGACCTTTCTCTCGAGACGCCACTGTGAGCTATGAACTTTATCTTGCGCCCATAACTTTTTATATATATATATATATATATATATATATATATATATATATATATATATATATATATATATATATATATATATATATATATATACACATCTTACATATATATCTACCTGCTTTTTTAAAAAAAATCTCTCGCACATAGGAAGCCATTATGATCCCATTTCATGCGGTCTTACCAGTTTCACCCTCCGAACAATGAAGTAAAATTATGTTTCCCGGAAGAAATTAATGAGGGATTTTGCATGTGTGGTGACAGGTGTTTCTCCCTTTCCTTGCTTTTTATCTTCGCATTCATCCCCTTTTGTAGTAGTCAGAGAAGCGTGACGTAATGAGAAAAGGGGAACGAGAGATGCAACGATGTTGGAAGCAGCGAAGCAAGGCAAATGACAGCCAGAAGGAGGAATAGTTTAAAGAAAAGAGGAGGAGCCGAAAAAGGCTGTACTAAACCACCCACATTGGAAGAACACACTTTATATACGAAAATAAAAGCTTTTTGGTCTTGTTGTTACCGTGTATTATAATGTTTCCTTAGGCCAAGGAACGGACCTTAATATTCATGACTTACCGACAGAACTTCAAACAACATGGCGTACCCGTTGCTGTAGTGGCTTGCACGAACGTAGTCTCGCGTTCGATTCCCTGTGGGAACGTTAAAAAAAGTTGAACACATTAAAGTGATTTGGATTCCACCTTAAACTGTAGGATCACGTCTCATATAGCTTCGGTGCTGAAACGGGACGCTAAGTTTCAACAAACGAACCAACAGAACTTAAAATAATAAGAAAGTTTCAGTTTAACGTCTTGCTCCTATAGCAGTCACCATGGAGTCAAGCAAATAATAAATAAATAAGTGAAAATTTAGAAAGAAATAGCACTTGCATATTTTATGTCAAAATCTAGATTATTATTTTCTCGCAAAACAAATAGAGCTTCGGGAAGGGGTATATGTAGAAAGCTAACATCGGGTTATCCTCCCCCCAGCATCGTTGAAGTATATTATTTCGAGAGTTCCGGAATTTATTGAACGCACCGTGTATATATGTAAATATTGTAGTGAGATTCAAACAACACAAGCTCATGCCGGAAATCGAACCGTGGTGCCCAAGAGGGATCTCTTTTACTAAATGTAACTGTAGATGTTTTAGATCAACTAGTTGTTCTCCTCAGTTATCGGATCGTCTATAAAGTGCCTACAATAAGCTATTAACATATCTTGCAGTCAGGTAGCAGGAAGCGCAGCTACGGACAATTATCATCCTGATTGTGGACTATTGGGAATTAGTGTGATTGACCGTTTACTATAAAGCAGGGATGAAAATAAGCAACCAAATTTTACTAGCCCAAGAAAAAAGCTACTAGCCCACACCGTACAATAGAAATTATTTACCTACCTTCGGTATTTTATTAGCGATATTAAAAACTAGCCCGCACCGATGAACCACTCGCCCGGGGCGAGTAGTTATTTGCACCCCTTCTCTAAAGATTGAGAGTATCTAAACGCTTTCGCCTAGATGTTTATGCAAACCTGTATCTCTTTAATGTTTTGAAGGTTGCGTATTCGCGTTACACACGGAGTAATATGTTTTGGCCTTGTAATAAGAATAATGCGGTACTTCTTTTCCCCTTTACCTAAATAACATAAACAAAGAAGATACTGACGGATTGATTAAAAGGTTGGCGTCTCTTTTCAGTAGTAAAGTTATATTAGATAGAATCTACTGCTTCAAGTGGAATCCGAACTACCGAGACAAGCACCCACACAAGAAATCGAACACAGGACTAGCAGCAGCACAGAAAGCACGCACGTTATCCACTCGGACATCAAGGGGCACGCGAGAGAGTAAAAGAAAGAGAGAGAAAGAATACTTTCTATTTTCGTTATTTAGCAAATTTTGTAATACTGTCAACCCCTTGACGAAAAAACATACAAAACAATACCGACAACGTTTGGGAGGGGATTCCAAGACAAGCCAAAAAAAAATATAGACTAACCTGGGTGCACAAATGCTTCCTTTCGGAGTCACGGCTGCCAAAAACACGAAAAAATGAACTTTAAAGGTCCATAACTTCAAAACCATGGAACCTACCATAGTGGGTAAAGACTTCACTTAGGAACTAATATGTGCGCTATCCAAAAATCCATGTTTCAGAATCCTAAGGTACTCACGCAACAATCTTTGTAAAGAGAGTTTGTGTACGGGCATTAATTTTAAGTACTCACAAATTACCTCTATAAAAATTGTGAAAGCGCTATAAGATTGTGAAACTTTTTCATGATTTTGTAAGTCTATACTACGAAAGGAAGCATTTGTGCACCCATGTTGGTCTATATTTTTGTCCTATCTTGGTGTCAGGAATCACCTCCCAAACGTAGTCAGTGTTGTTTCGAAATACCCTGTACATGTATGCTTTCCTTTCTTTTTCCTTGTCTACGTTTCTATAACAAACGTACACACATACATGTGTGCATGTGTACGAGAAGTATACGTACAAAAATTCATTTCTGTCATTTGCCATCATTATAAGGGAAAGGAAATCCATCAAAGGTAGATATAACCCGCTTACAATAATAGGAAAAAGAAAAGGGTATGAGTAGGGGGGGATTAATGGGGATGTCAGCAACGAGGCTATATGTCCCCGTCACGAGGAAGAAGAAAAGGATCTGAGGTAACTTACACACACACACACAGACACATATTATATAATACCATAAAGAAAATACCACTTTGAAAGTAATACTAATAAATTAAAAATATAATAGGTCTCATCCCAACTTAAAGCACACACAAATACAAAAGCAAAAGACATACGGTGCGGAAAAAATGAAGGCAGAAAGTCTCTTGGGGATTTCTTCGCCACAAGCGAAAAAGTCATTGCAAATGGAAAACGAAAGAGGAAGGGATAAACTACAACAAACTTCTTTTTTCTTTGCTATCTTATCCCCAATTAACAAAGCCTCCGACGGATTACAAGTATAAAGAAACAAAGGAACTAAGAGGAAAGTGAGAGCAAAGTAGGGTAGGATGGTGAAGGAGGGTAGGGGGGGGGAATAAAGAAGCTTAAGTAAGTAAGCTCTCTCGCGTATAAAATTGGAAACTTAACTTTCTTTGCTGGTGCAATTATAGACGTAAGGGATAATAACCCATAAGAACAGAACAAAAAAATTGCAATCAGTCAACGTTAAACAGAAAAATAGATTATAATAGTTTTGATGACAAAACACATTGTTGTCAATCTGTTTGAAGAGGAGTCATACGTACAGTCGATAGCAAAAGTATTCATCAATCAGATCATGCAATTCTGCCCGAAAATTTGACTTGTCTTGCGAAAAGAACAAACTGTTCAGGATGATCCAACGACATCTATATTAATCATTTTTTTTTTAAAAAAAATAATGTATATAAATGGTGCACTAGTATATTAATTTGTTACCACATGTGCTCCCGAGTTCAAATCCCGAAGGAGGCTCAGAATTTTTCGCTTTTGATCCAGCATCGTGAGAAAATTCGGGGAATTACTTCAATAAAGATAAAATAAATCTGGCTTAGAAAGCCAGAATTAACGATGATGACAAGGAGACACGCTGAACACACAAATCCCAGCCATATATATCCTGCATGACATGCCATAGATTTCCGTAGTATGTAGTGTAAGAGTGTTTAATTTTATTGTGGACAAATTAAATTTCAAGAGAAATTTAGTGTAATTAGAATGTATGTAGTATAGACATAATAAGAATGAATCGTACAACTCTGTTCTATAATTATTAAAAACATTATTAATATCGGAACATACAGGTTGCTATAATTTCTAGACTTACACGAATTTCAGTCACCGCTTATAGAAGCATCTGCGCGAATCACATCATTCTTACCTGGAAAAGAAAAAAAGAAACAAATTGTTACAATCTAATTCAGAACGAGATAAACTATGGTAGAAACTTAAGGTATAATTATCTAAATCAATATATATATATATATATATATATATATATATATATATATATATATATATATATATATATATATATATATATATATATATATATATATATTTAGCAAATCAGCTAAATATTCCTTTCGTGTTTAGTCGTGTCAATAACTGAAATTTCAGTATCTGGATTCCTGACACACCTAACGTACGTCATTCAATTTCTTTTATCGATTTTGTTTCAGGTGAAGCAGAACGAAAATTCTTAATTGCTATTCACTTAAAATAATTTCACACTTTCTTACCTAGGTAAAGAATAATAATAACATACTATCATTTTAGCCTTACCTCTATATCTAGTCCTGAATGAGAAAAATTTAGGTTATGTTATTAGTATTAAAATTACTGCAAGAATACAGTATGTAATGTGACAAAAAGAAGCACTCAATTTAGAAACTCTATAATTCATACATGTCAATAGTGTTGTCCACGAGACCAGATCTTGTAATACACCTACACTCTCACTTTATAGGTTCAATGTATTTTGCTGTCTCGTCTCGAAAAAGTGCTGCAAAAGTGTTGCTTTATCTCGGAAATTATATCTCGTCCCGTCTCATGGATAATACTAGATATCAATATAGAATTTTTATTTTACAAGTAACTGTATATAATATGACTTTGTAACTGCATAACTATTTATTACCTTACGAGGGTGTAATCTGGCCGTTCGTTTTCCAGCGGAACCGGTTCTTGGAGATCCGGTTTTCAGAACCAGTTCCGGATCCGGTTCCAGACCTGGATCCGAAGAACCGGTTCTAGACCTGAATCTGAAGAACCGGTTCCAGACCTGGATCCGAAAAACCGGTTCCAGACCTGGATCCGAAAAACCAGATCCGTTCAGACCCGAAAACCGGTTCTACCAGGAACCGGTTCTGGCCATCCCTATTGTCTACCACAAACTTACTTGACAGGGGATCGAACCAGGGACCCCACACACCAGAGTTAAGCTCTCTACCGCTGAGCTGCCGTGCCCCCCGGCCGACCATTCGGAGCGTCTTCACATTTTATGAAGAATATCAAAGCGCTCATCAATCGTGCCTGCTGTGCCCTGGAACACTAGGTTAGAAGGCCGAAAACAACCGAGACTTATCCAATGACTACTACGTTTACCAGATCTGATACCATGCAACTTCTTCTGTTTGGAAGATTGTTAAAAGACACATTTTAGGCAAATACTATAATCCATATCGCTCCAGGATTTTCATGTCTACATAATACATATTTATTTCAGCCTATAACATTGGAGATGCTTAATTGTCAGTAATTTCTCGATTGGTTAGACGGAGCTTTCAATTCTTCCCTACCCTGATCCAGACTTCACATTAACTTTCCTACATCTTGTATTATTTTTTCCATATACAGTATTTCAGTCATGACCTTCCTTTAGATATGTTCCCTTCTACCATTATGTCCATAGCTCATTCATGTCTCACAATGTGCCCAATCATCCTAGTTGTTCTTTTTGTACTAATGTCTTCAGTATACTCTTTTTTTATCTCTTACTATTTCATCATCTTTTCATTTATGCCTTTCCCAACCATCTAGTTTTCAACATTCTTTAATAGCGCCATATTTTTAAAGCTTCTATTCTCCCAAAGTCTATGCCTTAAATCCATACAATGTCACGCTTCATATACAGATGGTGATCAGAAAAATGGAAACAAAAGAACGAAATTGCAACTTACCAGATTAATATGGTATCGGGCCACCTTTCGCCTTCAGAACAGCCTTGATGCGACGTGGAATGGAGGCATAAAGGTCGTGAATGGTAGCAAGTGGAATTTTACACCATTTCTCGTGCAGGGCATCGGCCAGTTCTGTGAGAGAGGATGGAGGTGGAAATCGTCGCCGGAGTCGTGTTTCCAAGACGGATCACAGATGTTCAATTATGTTGAGATCTGGGGATTGGGCGGGCCAGGGGAGGTGTTGAACTTCATCACGATGTTCCTCAAACCACGCTGCAACAACGCCAGCTGTGTGAATGGGTGCATTATCATCCTGGAAGAAGGCGTCATTGTCCGGGAACAACACCCGGACCATAGGATGCAAGTGGTCTCCTAAAATTGCGACATAATCGTTGGCAGTGATTCGTCCGCTAAGTGTGACCACAGGACCCAATGAAGACCATGATATGGCGGCCCACAACATCACCGAGCCACCGCCATGGTTCACAGTTGGGTGGAGACACTGCAGATCATAAGCTTCTTTGGGCGTTCTCCACACATAAACACGGCCCGTGGTTGGGAATAGGGTGAAGGATGACTCATCCGACCATATCACACGTTTGCATTCCTCAACGGTCCAAGTTGCATGGTCGCGGCACCATTTGCGGCGTGCGAAAGCGTTATGGTCCCTGACGAGCGGTATGGCCCGTGCAACACGACCCCGTAAGTTCATGTCATGTAATTCGCGGCGGACTGTGATTGTCGAAACAGGGTGAGGAAGGTGCTGATTGAGTTCCTTCGTCACTTTCTCCGCAGTGGCACGACGGTTCTGCGTGACAATGCGCTTTAATACCCGGCGTGACCTGTCACTCATGATTTTCTTCCGCCCACTGTTCCGCTTCCCCGATGTGGTTTTCCCGTGTGTTGTGCAGGCCGTCATCATTTTCGACACTGTCCCACGCGACACACCTAACACAGTAGCCACTGCCGTCACACTCACTCCACATAACCGCGCACCAACAATTTGCCCTCTTTGAAAATCTGAGAGGTCTCCCATTTTACACTACCTCCGTCTGCTGCAGCCACTGGACACTGCTGTTCCACTGCGCCTGACGTAGTATGGAGACCGACCTAACACACCACCACCAGCGGTCCGGCGCTGCGGGCACCACGACACCACTGCCAACCCATACATCTGACGTGTTGCCAACTACAGGTGTTTCCATTTTTCTGATCACAATCTGTATATGCTTTAAGCAGACTTTTCTTTAGTTTTATGTTGATACTTTCGGTAATAAGCTTTTGATTTTCTTCAGATATTTTCTTCGCCTAGCTTATTCTGTATTTTAATCTTTTGTGCACCTATTATCGCTTGTTATTTTACATCTTAAATAACACAACATCTTCCATTAGCTAATCTACCTTGATCTTCAATTCTCTTGATGCGTCTTTTCTTGCGGATCTCATTAACATTTGTTATCCACTTGCTGATATATCGTAGAAATTTAATTATGTGTGGATGTATGCTGCGTGACCAATGGCATATACAATGAACAACTGCGATTAACGTGCTTCCAATTTGGACTGTTCCTCTTCGTAATAATACGGGTTACACCCGCGTAAGGTACTAACTCTATAATAGAATAAAACTATCACTGATTTACGAATACCCTGTATAAGAAGAGAAAAAAGGGGGAAAATGTTATCTGTGTAGTTGTGTTGGTAACAAATCATGAATAAACTCTTCTTCCATTCATTAACTTCGTATTACTGGTACATGTAACGAGCAAAAGCATAGAAATTCTTTGAATTTCGACTCCCAGTGTGAAATCTTTGGAATGAAGTGCAGTGTTATTGAGCCGAACAAGCAGTGGTAACTTAACATACATATACAAAAGAGAGGAAGATGATGATGAAACGGATAATAAGAAAACTAAAAAGGAAAACAAACAAACAAAAAAGAAACGAAATAAAGCCGTAAAGAATTGTACAGATAAGCAAAACATATGACGCTGCAGCAAAATAGAATTGGATAACATCCAGAAACTAAGTTCTTTGAGGAAAAAAAAATATTTAAAGAAAAAGCATGGGAGTTGTTTTTATATTTCGCTTTTCATTTCCTCCCTTCTTCTTTCATCAGTATTGCCAACTTTGACGTTGGTCTACTTCATATTTACTTCTGAAACAAAGTAATATAAAGAAAGAGCTGTATTGCTACAGCCTCTTTACGCGGAGATATGACACATGTTTTAAACTGAATGACGCGTGGTTAGCATCAGACTCTTATCAGTATTATTTCTGGTTTTCTGATTTGACTCAATATTTCTTTTGATTAAATATTTGTTTAATAATGATATAAAACAAAGTTCCCGACTTGTCTCCAGGACAAATGGGTCAAATGTCAAAAAAGATCTCGAGTTTTCATTAACTGTATGAGTATGTATGTCATCTTTATTTTACTCATATCCCATTGATTGAACCTGCACTCTCTGCACAGCCCATCATTCAGATATGAGCATGAATCTCCTTGTCATTCCTCACAACATCTGTACATGTCCCTTTACAGACACAAGTGAAAGACGTCTTGATTAAAAAAAAAAAAAAAAATCGGCAAAGAGTACCATAAAGGGAAGAATTTTTTCGAATATTTTTTCAATATCTCGCACCGTTTGCAAGATTTGAGCTTCATTCAAGTTGGAGTTTCTAATTCATGTATAATCAGTGGTTTCTTTTTTCTTGAATGCAGTATGTAATAAGCAACTACATTACATACACAATTATAATATTAGTGATATATGGTGTTCATTGGGCAAAACACTCCAAACAACAAAGATTCATTTTAGACTGGAAATTTGGTCATCATTTGTTTCCCATTATCATTTGGCCATGAAACAAACGCCCGAGAGACATACAACTCCTGTATACAAATATGCCGTGTTGGAATGTATAACTCGTAGGATATGATATTTTTTAAAACACTTTCAGTATACCCCTAAAAATGTAATCAAGATAACGGTCATTTTTTTTAAAAAAAATATTCAATTAGAACTGAACAACCTACACAAAATTTGCAATCCATCAGTGAAAATGGCATCTTTCTAGAGCCTATGGTTCCCGAGAACTCACTGTCGAAAAGATTGGCCACAAACAAACTTTTCTAGAATTTTAATATATAGACTAGCTGAACCTGGGCTCTCTACACAGCGCATCATTCACATATGAGCATGAATCTCCTTGTTATTCCTCACATCTGTACACGTCCCTTTGCAGACGGATAGGTGCTGATTGCCACAGCCAATTATTGGTGCTGACTGCCACGACTGTCGCTGATTGCAAATATGAAGGTGCTGACTGCCATGACGGCGTGCTGACTGCCACGAGCCTGGGAGAAACTGTATTTGGAAAGAGAGGAATTAATCCCTCATACTAAATTTGGGATGTTTATAAAGGGATTGTCTTTTCTGTTATATGTACAATTTGCACATTTCATTGTTTATATTAATTGCTTTATTGTATTATTTAATGGATATGATGGTCTGAAGCCAGCTGACAAGGGAAGTTTAGGAGAAGCACTCGCCTGCAGAGAAATAAGCATGTCATTTGAAGGACCAATTCATGCTGATTACAACAGGTAATAAAACTCCTGACGTTGAGAAATGTTGGAGATATTCAGTTTGGAAATTTATATGAGAAAATGAGTGAATGCACGTTTCAATGCGTTAAGTATTCTCACCCATGGCGAAGCCTGGTGGTTTGAACTTGCTATTGCTTGATCACTGGTTTCCATTCACAGACAAATTGTCCATTACAAGTTGCATGACGGATGGCAAAGACATAATGGTTGAGAAGATACCAAAGAATTGCACACGATTTGTGCAACCATTTGATGTGTTTTGATTCCGATCAATCAAAGATTATGGCAGGAGATTTGTACATAGTATGAATCATCTTCATCTGGACGTTATAATGTACCAACGAAACAATCAAATAAAGTTCGTTCCATACGAATCACTTCCGATCACCACTATACATTGGATTGTTTCGGTTTGCGTTCTGCAAGGCAGGTTACGAACAAATTATAGGCCTATAACTTTCGAATCACTTGTCGAATTTGCTTTTTGCTTTGGTTTTGCGAACTGTTCTCTTGACGGATGCAACACAATTGCACATATATAATGTTCATGGTGCAAGGGAGTATTTTGCCTGCGTCATTTCTTCATAAAACAGAATAACAACAGTGATCAATTTTCATCTCTAACCTATGATTATTGTGAACAATGTAATGACTAATTGTATCTAAAAAAAAAAAAAAAAAAAAAAAACCGTTAGTTGTTGCGAAACATTTTTTTTTCTGTTACTTCCGATAGCTTTTAATTCGTATGTCAATATTCGTTACTAATTATGTTGTACTTAACGCGCATAAATGCGTATATCCTCATTTTCTCATATAAACTTCCAAGTTGAAGAACTCGAACCGTTCTCAACCGTACAGGAATTTTATTAGCTTGTTATAATCAGCATCAATTGGGACTTCAAATGGCATGCTTAGTTTCTCTGCAGGCGAGTGCTTTCTCCTGAACTCCCCTTGTGAGGTACAGCCAGCAGTGCTTTTTTGATGGATTTTTCAAGAGCTGCTCGAAACAATTTGCACAGCTGTACACAGTTCATGCTGACATAGGGAGTTGAAGTGAGAATACATAAATCGTACCAATTTTGTATGCACCGCTCCCTGACAAAACTGAAAGTACACTCATGTCCAAAATTATTGTCGCATATCTATAACTGTCTTCTTGTAAGAATATAATTTGATAATTTTGCAGAGTATTTTTAATACTTATATTATGTGTATAATCAGGAAATTTATATTTGTGATAAATTTCATAGGAAAAGAATTATAAATACGAAAATCATAATGAGTAAAATAAAATGTAACTAAATGGACAAGAAAATTTTATTTTCGTTTTATTGTTCTTATTTACTGCTCTTTTGACGTGAAATTTACCACATACTTGTCTTTGCCTATTATACACATACTAACATTATAAGAAATACCGCGCGAATTCGTTATCAAATTATATTACTAGAACAACATATTTATAATCATGTGACAATAATTTTGGACATGAGTGTACATACAGAGACCTGTTTACCTTTGTTAGGTGTTGGTCTGAACAACACGATCCTAAGGTTCATCTAGTTTCTTTCATGCTTCTTGGCGTCCCGTAATGTTACGTCTAGCAACTTTCTCTCAGGCTCGTGGCAGTCAGCACGCCATCGTGGCAATCAGCACCAATAATTGGCTGTGGCAGTCAGCACCAGTCGTGGCAATCAGCACCAATAATTGGCTGTGGCAGTCAGCATCCCACCTTGCAGACACAAGTGAAAGACGTCTTCATAAAAATCGGCAAGAGATACCGTAAAGGGGAGATTTTTTTATTACTTTTTCAATATCTCGAACCGTTTGCAAGATTTGATCCTACTTCCGGTTGGAGTTTTTAATTCATGTATGATCAGTGTTTTCTTTCTTCTTGCATGCAGTATGTAATAAGCAAATACATAAACTAACTAACTCTATGGCCTATGGAACCCGGAGGTTCAATGCCGCGTTTACAGAAACTCTCCACTGACGTATATCCTTATCCAATTGAATCCCATCTGCGCCAAGGTCTTCCTAATGGTCGTTTTCCGGCTGGTCTTCCAGTTAAAATTTTGAAAGCGTTCCTTCTTTCTTCCATCCTGGCTACATGACCTGCCCACCTGAGTCTTCTAGATTTGATGACCCTAACAATGTTGGGTAAACTGTATAAATTATGTAGTTCCTCGTTATGAAGTTTCCGTCATTCCCTATTCCCGTTTCTCTTGGGTCCGAATATTTGTCTCAGGATGTTCTCACTTTCAATGTATGTTCTTCCTTTCGAGTAAGCGACCATATTTCGCAACCATACAGAACAACAGGCATTATTATCGTTTTATATATTTTAAAATAAGCTAATACATTACACATACAATCAATTATAATGTCAGTGATATATTTTGTTCATTCGGCAAAACACTCCAAACAATCAAGATTCAACTTAGACTGGAGAAATGGTTATGATTCGTTTTTCATTATAATTTGGCCATGAAAACGCCAGAGAGATATGCAACCCCTATGTACAATTATATGGTGTTGGAATGTATAATGAGTAGGATATGATGCTTTAGCTTCTTTTTTTAATTTCAACACTTCCAATGTACCCGTAAAAATGTAATAAAGAAATAATGGCCATGTTTTTTAAATATTCAATTAGAACTGGACAAACTACGCAAAATTTGCAATCGATCAGTGAAAACGTCATCTTTCTAGAGCCTGTAGTTTCCGAGATCTCACTGTCGAAAGAAGTGGCCACAAACATATAAATGCCCACAACCGTATAGTTTTAATTTTAAAAAACTCCGAAGATGGCAGCACAATTCATTTGCATTTATTTTGGAGAAGTTTTATTAAAACGGACAGGCTTTGAACAATAATTTAAAAGGATAAACTTTATTAAGAATACCTCTTTAAGTAATTTATTTAAAGTGCACCTCTTTAAAAATATTTGTCTTTGTTATAGACGTAAAATCACAAATAACCGTAGATCAAAGGTTTGAGAGCTATAGTTATAGGTTGGAGCTCAGTTGCTCTTAATTGCTATTGTAGCATTTAATAGATTATTATTTTGTTTTCTTTGAAATGAACTGGAATTCTGACGCGATTTTACTCATTTCATCTTCGAGTCCAATTAAACATCCATTGGATTTTCACAATGAATTTGTATCTTTAAGAATAATAAATTAATGTGTGTATCCGTCACTAGCTTTTTACGTAGAAAGGAGTCATTTAGAGCAACTAAATTTCGTACAGACATAATATATTTTTTATCTGATCTAATCGTGTACGGATCCAGTTTCTTTTGAATTTCGGCTTCAGGAAGGAGTCAAAATTTATGCACGTTTCTGTCTATTTCTAAGAACGCCTCGTCTGTATGCAACCAGTAATACATATATGTTATACGAGGTTACATAATATGATAGGATGGAAAGTTTTCATTTATTTAACCAATATTGACACGGACAACGCCATTTTCACTCATATTGACAAGGGGAGTTGCTCTTATTTATTTATTTAGTTCATTAATGCATTTAAGATATTTTGCATAAACGTCACCCTGCAAGTACAGAGAACGGGTATTTCAGTTAGTTATATATAAATGTAATATTACTGAAGTAAAATTTGATTTTTAAGTAATAAAATTATATACAATAAGATTTAATTTTCACAAACAAATGGAGACAGTTTTGAAGACGAAATTAGTAAACTAGATCTATTACAACTCTAGTTTAGCTATATTAAAAAAAAAAAAAAAAAATCATTCGAATGAATGGGCTAAAAACAGTAGTACAGGTTGTTCAACCCTGTTAACAATGAACGCAGGATCAGTGTCGACGACTCAGCTTTAATTTCTCGTAATGGGTAAGCTGGGGCAGAGACATTTTTGGGAGGACAGATTTTTTTTTTCAATTCCGAAAATAATTATTTTATAGTACTTAAAATACATTACAATATAATATGTCTGAGGGGATATTCAGGAGAAGGACGATGCCAATGGAGGCCTTCCCTTTGCATCCTTTGCATCCTGCATCACTGCGCAGGATCATGTAAGTGTGCTATCTATTAGGAATAATACATGGTTATCATCATTTTCTAAATATGAAATGTCTTAAGTTCCAATTCTCGAATCCCTCAGGGACGATTAACAGGAATTATATTATATGAAAGATACACGACCTATTATCTTTTCCTGACCATCCTAGTATTATTATTATTTTGTGGAATCAACTCTGAACAAATTACGTGTTCTCACAATAGTAAGGACAAAAGCGGTAAGAACAGACACGAATAGAAGCTTTCGAAATGTGAATATGAAGTAAACAAAGTTAGTTGACTTAAATGGGAAATCATAGAGAAAATTCAGGAAAGAAAGAAGGTGTTGGATGATATTGAACAGAGAAACTTTGTTAAACATTGTCTGAGAAGAAACTGTATTCTGAAGGACGTGATGATGTGTAGAAGGTATGATGAAAGTTAAACAACGGTACGGGGAGGAAGAGGCTGTAACTGATGGACAATGTTGATGCGGATGTTATCTGAAGACGAAAATGGTAAGCTGAGGACTGCAATGCATGGAGGCTTCTCACATTGCGGCAAATAACTTGCGAATCATGGAAGTATTAAACTGTTTTGGAGAAAATCGTAAGTTTTGACTTTTATCCTTAACTAAACTATCCTTATTTTTCGGGACAGGTAGAATTTAAAAAACACTGGAGGATTACATAAAAACCTTAAGTTTAAAATTTGGTTGATATACGTTACACGATATGGCATCTAAGTGTGTATATCAGGACGAACGGTAGAACAGACAGACATGTTTCGAAAAATCATGAAATGTGTAAATCCGTTGAAATCTCGACTTCAATTTTTTTTCACAATCACCAAATTTTTTCCCTGTATTTTAGTCTCTCGAAAGCAATAAGGGAAATTATTACAATCCTCCATTTGATTTAGCACAACTGAAAGAAACAAGTTCAAAAATAACAAATATAAAGAGCATTTGTTCTGTGAAGCATTTTTCTTGTCCTTGTTTTCTCCGAAATTATTTTATTTTATTTTATTTTATTTATTTATTTATTTATTTATTTATTTATTTTTTGTTGAATATCTGTGTCTTTTTCAGTCTGACTAGAAGAGTTTTTGTGTAGATGGTGATGCCTTCTTGCCTCCAAATTGGCTCTGATAACTACTAAGCTTGGGATGTGATGTCGGCATTTCTTTTGCTCAATTGCGACCTTTTTACCCCCATATAAACCTTGACGTCATCGCTTCATCCAATTTTCAAGTATTAAAAGTTGCCAACTATTTGTAAAAACCTACAAAAAAGTATATATATATAACGTAAAATATCAAAAATTCTAAGCCCACAAAAAAATGCAACATGAATTAGGCGCAAAACATTTTGGTTCGGAAGTAATCACTGGTCAATTCTTTTGTAAAGCTATGTTGAAGAGGCAAAATGAAGAAAGAATAATAACTTAATATTGAAAACTATGTACTTTATATAAACTACTCTGAAATGCAAAACGTCATTGAGACCAGCCAGTACTTTCAACATTTTTTTTTTCACAATATCGTATTATATAAATTGGTTTTAATCCAACGGAAATATATTACTAGTCGACAAAATGTTCTCTCAAAAAAAGAAATCGATCCATGGTTTCTTTAACACAAATGAAGCAACGGATTTAGCTTACCTTCTGTTCTCACTCATTTTAGATTTCACGCAAATAGCGTATGCTTCACGCACAAACCATGGTTCATTAGTTCTTACTTTCCTCCAGGAAACACGATGAATGTATACGAAGAATATGATTTATTACAGATTTTATTTCAATCAGAAAACTTACACCTCCATAAAAACATTACATTAATACATGAGTTATCACCGCTCTGAGGAGGTGCGGTAATAACCATTTTTTGTAGAGTATAGATTCAATGACCACTATGTTTTCTCCCGCCCATTTGTATAGTTTTCTTTATCTACAAATCAGCAATACAGCATTTATAATGGTTGTTAAGCCCTCTTCCCAAAGACACTATCGCTTGATCTGCCTTTCACATATAACAGCGACTGATGGAGTAACTGATATAAACGTATTCCACGTACGGGATGTGTGGCTGTTTTATATGTTTGCACGTTAAAAGGCTAACGACCTTCCTTCCTCCCGTAACGCATATTCTGTTTATATGCATACACGCTTCTCTTTCTTCCTATATGTTTCATATGTAGTATGTGTAAGATAGATACATCAACCACGTGTAGCGCACGCGACACTGTTCTCTTGACTTCTTGGTTCCCAGACAATTTTCCTTTACCATTTCCACACCCACATTCAAGTTTGGACCAAACAGGGACCGCCCATAAAAAACCCGCTTGTCTGCAGATTGCAATGCAATGTTCAAGACTAAAATCTTTTTCAAGGTTAGATGAGTTCCTCTCATGTCAGATAAAAGCAAGCGGTTTCCCAAATGGGCGTATACGTATGCATACATAAACATAGGTGGCGCCTTGTCATGATAGAAATGTACGTACTAGCTGCATTTTTTTCAGAAACACATCCACCCGAATTAATAAGCCAAGGGTCATCACTTCTGCGTAATGTTTATGTTTTTTCTCCTACAAGAAGTATTTGACGATTATTTTTTTTTTAATGACTTGATTAAATGACATACGAAATATAGTTTTCTGCTTCGTTAAGATTTCTTCACAAATCATATTTCATTTATCTGTTTATGTTCCAATTTCCAATAATACTTACTAGTATCGCCTATGTACCGAGAATTATTCACACGTACTACACTTCCCTCTCCAACTTCTAAAATTCATACAACTTCTTTCGTTCGTTGTTTTCATGTTCTTTGTAGCCTTTTTTTAAAAATCTTTTTAAGTTTAGACTCAAGATTCTGCAACAAAAGACATAGAATCTAAGGCGAATACGCTTAATTCCTCTGCTTCCTATTGAAACACCATTTTCCCTAATTCAAATATTTTTCCATTATTCTTCTAATGTGAATACTGTTCTTGATTAGGGACGCAATATTTCTGTTAAACAACAGTTTCCAATTACAATTCTTGCTGTCCTTTTTTTTTCTTGTATGGTCTTATTTATTGGATCAAAAAATCCAACATATTTCAATCGAACATTTTCTTGTAGGCCTTATATCTGGGGAACTACATATATACTGTAGCCGAACCCAAACTATCAGTTAACTCAGTATGATGTGCTTCTTCCGTAGAAAATACGAAAACTCGATTTAGGAGCCTTTCAAAAATTTTGTGGCCCCTGATCCAAAAACTAACTATTGGCCAAGATCGCAATCTTTTGATCCATTTTTGGTTTTCCTAAAATTATTCTTTATTTTATTTATTTATTCATTAATTTTTTGTTACAAGACACGTCTTGTTGGTTGATGAAACTGAACAATCTCGAAGATCCAAAACTGGAGCAACGAATATCAAAGAAAAGTTATCCACTCAAACCAAATGGCTAAGAAGAACGGGTATCCTGGTGAAAATCCTATTTCAATCAAACTTCAAAGGAAGGTAATTTAGCAACAACAAGAAAGTTCCTGACATTACAATTATTTTAGTAATATGCAAATTATGCATACAAACAACAACAGAACATTCAGACGTACGTCTATAGAGAGTTCAGAGCAGTGAGGTAATCTATCAATGGTATATAATTTGTATGTACAGAAGTAACAGAATATTTTGCATCACTGACCAACTATTTATCAATTTGACCCAGCGTCAGGGACTTGGTTCATCACTTAAGGAATTTGGGCTGAAAATACTTGATACGATTAACCCAAGAAAGGTTTTTCTACACTCGCCAGCAGAAGTTCATACATACACCTACCTATCCCTTCTATCTTGCCAATATCTTTAGGAGCAGTAAACGAGTTGCAATGATTTTACTGAAGACAAGAAAATATTGTTTTCTCTACTTTAAAGACAGTTGTACTTAAATTGGTCCAAGTTATTGAAGTTTCTTTTCTTTTCTTTCCTTCTGCAAGAGACTGCACAAACTAATAAAATATAGTAATTATTCAAATACCTGTTTGAACAATTGAACAATTCACCCTAATCGAAAAATTAACATTTCGATAGTCGGCCCTAAAACTATATTGATTTTTGTGCTATCTTCTTTTCTGGCCCTTCCTGCTAGTCTAGTAGCCCGCGTGTGCGCTTTTAGTTCACGCGTATTCGCGTTCGATTCCTAGCGGGTGGGGAGATTAAAATTTGAATCCATTACGATGGTTCGGAGGGCTACCTCTGATATAACCTCGACAGCAAACATTTTTGTGTGTACCGTTGTAAGTAGATACCTGATCATTCTTACTCAGAAAATAAATAAGTAAATAAAGAAGGGAGTTAATCGAATACCCTATCCAAACAAATGTTTTTCAATGTATACAATTACCTTCTACAGTTCTATGTATACAATTAACCTATCTAGACAAGCCGAACTATATTATGAGGTAAAGTACCACCAGTCAGTCAGTACATCTGGCTTAAGACATGCTTCTCTTTCCTCCCCTTATGTTCCCTTCATCAACACGTGTGTGTATGTGAGTATATAACCTTCTGTTCTGTTTCGGAAGGGGGCTAAAAAACACACATATGCTATAATTAGACTTTATCACAGTCATGGAAAGAGGGGTAGCAACTAAGGGGTTGAAAAACAAACGCAACGTTGCCATCTTTATTTGTAAAAGTAGCTGCTTTGTTGATGTGGAATACTGTATATATACTCTTATGATTCGCCCCTAACTTAATCACCCTCACAGGTCAGCTTTGAGATTCGTATTTTGCTGTTGAGTATAAGAGGTCATTAGCGATTAGAGCCTTTGCAGTCATGCCAGGCTAAAAAATTGGATCTCTACTTCTCATATTGACATTTTTTCTTAAAATTCAAAATTTGGTGTTGTATGTGCAAATGTTAAACTCAAATATTGGCGTAACGATGAATTTTTTTTAAGTGCCACAAAAATTAATATTTCTTGCTCTTCTCAAAAACTTTGTTTGAGAATTTACCCCATTTAGCATATCATTTTCTCTACCTTACTGAGAAGACCTATTGAACTGATATAGTACCGATATAAATGTTATCTTTGGAAAATTAAAGTAATAATAATAATAATTTGGGACTAAATATCATTATCCATATTATGTACTATCGTCCTCCTAAATGTCATAATGAAAAAAAATAACTTAACAAGGGTATATTTCACAAACAATTTCATAATAATAGATGGTGTACTAATTGTGCTTCAAGTTTTTATATTTACAAAAAATAGTTTCCTCCCGATTTTCTCAAAAAGTACGCACTAAGCTTTGCACTCCACACTGTCACCCATATAATATGTTAGGTCAGTGGTGTATTTAGGATTTTGTTTCGGGGGAGAGGGCGGTTATGCACAACACATGAATATAAGCACTTATATTTTCCCTTTAGGGTGCCGACAAATTTTAATGAAATTATGCATAGGCCTATAACAAATTTATTTCGGGGGAAGGGCTTGAGCCCGATAGCCACCCCCTAAATACGCCACTGTGTTAGGTCAGTGATATCTATTGATTAGTCTAGGTCTAACTTTGGAAACTTTTTATTCGTTATACGTTAATAAAGCAATAGTGTTATAGAATATAATTTTAGAAGAAATATTTTAAGCACAGGCGTCATTTGGGGAAGGCAGGGGAGCAATTCCCCAAAATTTGAGAAACAAACTAATATATTACGAAAAAACGTTAAACTCTTATGTCAGTGGATAATCTTGCCCCCTCTCTGGGAGAATCTGAAATGACGCCACTGCCTTGAAGGGAGAACAAGGTTTGATTCCGCGTAGAAGGTGATGTAGTTCGAATCCCAAGTTAAGCTATAGATCCACGTCTCAGAAAGCCTTCGTGCAGAACGGGACGCTAAAAACCCCAAATCAATCAACTAACGAAGAAATGTTTGATGTTATTTTGAGAAGTATTATAAGTATTTTTGCAGCTAAAAGTACAAAAGAGGAACAGCAATTTACAATCACTAAAAGCTGTCTCAATTCCTTCTGATTATTCACCAATTCCAATACTGGCACTACTCAAACAACAGTTTGATATATCTTTTAATGCAGTGAAAGAGTTGTAGCGTGTTTCATGGAAAGGTTTATCTATCGAACGTGACACACGCTACGATACGAATAATAATAATAATAATAAAATAAAACTAGCAACATATATATGACTGAAAGAAAAAAAAACTTTCGCTTATAATGTCAAACAAGAAAGACAGTTCAAACATGTTTGTTCAATAGATTAGGCCTATATTTATTCCAACCACCAACTAGAATCTAATGCAAGGAAAACAATATATGCAAGGCAAACATCTCGTAATTATCCATTATTATTCGGTTTTTAATTCCATGTGGCTAACGAAAGAGATCTACTACAGAGATCTAGTACAACATATCCATAAGTTCAGGGACAGGGACGTCGCGTGGGTTGTAAGCGCCCGGGGTGTGAATTTCCAGGCGCCCTCCCCCCCTCAGTGTGTTATGAAAAACAACAAGAGTTTATTCTGTACTCCTAGATTTAAATATGAAATGTAAGATCATAATGTAAGATAAAAGAAGTTGGTATTATGTCCATTTTTAAAGTGTATGGCTTTTGTAGTTAAAACATAAAAATTAATGAAAACATAGTTTTCAATTAGTGAAAAGTTCTGTTCTTGTTTATTTTGAACTTGATACACATCAATATAGTAGCATAGAACATACAAATAACGATACAAATATTAAAAACCCTTCTCACAGAGGGCTGCAGAGAGTTCCAATAGAATAATCCGGGACTATGTTTTACATTGCCGGTAATTTTCAAGTTCAATACTCTATCTTGAGTCCCTCAAGGATCTAATCTACGTCCCCTGTTGTTTCTTCTTGCTATTAATGATATTCCACTGTGTATCAAAACTTCTCAAGTTCTTCTTTTTGCCGACAATCTCAAATTATATTCGAAAGTAAGTTCACCTGATGACTTCGTGAAAATTCAACGGATCTACAGAGAGTTCAAATATGGTGTGATAAAAGTAAATTAGTCCTAAATGTGCCCAAATGTAAATCTGTATCTTTCACGAGGAAAGAAAATGCAATTAACTTTACCTATACAATAAGTGGCACTTCTTTGTTTACCCCAAATACTATCAAAGACCTGGGAGTTGTATCGGATAGCAAATTAACCTTTGTTCAAGACGATGACGCAATAACAAATAGTACATATAGAAACATAGGTTTAATTTATAGGAGAGAACAGGATTTTTACAAAGAATCAACATTTATAAGGTTATATTTTTCGTATGTGAGGTCGAAATTAGAATACTATCGTACTGTTTGGATACCAAATGTCACTAAATACTCTGATGCAATAGAAAATATACAGTTGAAATTCTTAAAAATGCTTGCATACAAGAAAACCGGTTTCTACCTAAAGTATGTCCCCCATGAAGTCTTAGTAACGAATTTGTTTTCAAACATTAGAAAAAAGGAGATGGAAGTTTGATCTGTTGTTTTTACATAAATTATTAAACGGTAAAATTGACTGTCCAGAATTAGTTTCAGAAGTATTACTACAGCAAACACTGGGACATTCTATTGTAGAAAAGCAAGAACTAACATATTAGATAAGTCTCCTTTGTGGAGAATGTGTGCTTCATATAAGAAAATGATTAGATTTAATGTAGTAGGTGTATTTAGTATATCCGAAAACTAAGTTCAAAACAATTGTTAGGCAATAACTTCTGCATAATTAAACAAGTATATTTAGTGTATATGTAATAGTGTATGTTAGATAATTATGTACACTACACTATAACTGGGCATTAAGCCTGCTGTGTTGCCCTTATGAAATAAATAAATAAATTTTACTTATCCGTGGCTTGATCATTATTAAAATACTAGCAGCGTTCACCCCGCTTCGCTGCGGTCACCCCGGAACGCAATAAACTTTGTTACTTAGATAATTTTTACTTTTTCGCTTTCAAGTGATATGATAAAAACCATAGAAGATTGCAGTAAATGTTAACATTATATCGCCTGTCATTTATGTTAACCCGCCCCGCTTCGCTGCGGTCACCCCCGAACGCAATAAACTTTGTTACTTAGATAATTTTTACTTTTTCGCTTTCAAGTGATATGATAAAAACCATTATAACGCCTGTCATGTATGTTAACCCGCCGAGTGACACGGTCATGCGGGTTGCATATAAATACGTTTATTTTTATACCTATGATGAATAATAACAAAGGATTTGTACGTAATGGACACCTGAATGGTCAATTATCTCAAGACACTGGTAATTGAAAATTAAAGTGATATGATAAAAACCATCTAGGGTCCAAATCCTAATAACCCCCCAAAAATAAAAGAAATTGGTTCAGCCGTATTAGCGTGATGAGCGGACAAAGGATTTGTACGTTCTCTTTTATATATATAGATCTGAATTAACATTATCTTTTTAAAATTTCATTTAGCAACATAATCTGAATTCCTTGAATTTTGTTTACTTGTCGTTCCAGCGCTCCCCTGGCCGCGGCGTCTGGGGCGATTGTCCCGCCCACGCGACGGTCCTGTTCAGGGATTTCTCCGAAAGTAGTCAAATACGTCGCACAACGTAAAATATGACGGTTTGCTGCACTTGGACGTGCAGAATAGATATATTTTTGACAAATAATACTGGAAATTAATACTGGGACGCATTCATCTTGTGTTGTCTCTCTCCTGCAATATCACACATGCTATGATTGGTGATAGAATCGTTCAGTGCTTGGGTATGCTCGCCTGAACGAATATACAGAGTACATATTGCAAAATGCAAGGTCCACTTGCCCCTAATATTTCCTACGAAAACGCAACTCAATCCTAGATAAGTTCCTTTCAGAGGTCAGCAACGACGTGTGTGAGACAGTTACGGCTGTCATTTTACGACCAAAGTCGTCCTTAGCACTTTATACACGCTATATCGTTATGTTCCATATACGTAATTTTCACCAGATGCAATGGATTGGGTCAAGTATTATCGGCCACCAGACGGAACCGAATAAGCACATAATATTTGCTGTATATTGCAACTCATATTTTATATATATATATATATATATATATATATATATATATATATATATATATATATATATATATTGCAACTCATATTATATATATAAACTAGGAATTGTGAAAAAATTTAAAAATAATTGTATTTGGATAATAAAATATTTCTATAATGTTTGTTTTATTTCGCATTTTTAAATGGTTATAATCTAATATTCCCTAAACGAAACATGACTTATTTTTGTGTACAATTTCGAGAAAAGTATGTAAATGCAAACTTTCCGTGCATACTCTGAACTGGGGGCATTTCTAATGAGAAAAAAAAAGGAAGAAAAATCTTAACCATTGTAATTAAACCATCTTATGGATATCTTTGTAAACTCATCGTCAATTTCATTATATAAAGCTAGACACGAAAACTTACTTTTCGGATTACGGCTGATGGGCAGTTTGACGTCAACAGCAGATTGGTCTATCCATTTTGCTGGTAGTATAAATGATAAATGAATCGGTAACCCTAATCCGAGAGTTTCTACCATGTGAAACAATTTAATTATCTATTTAATGAATAAAATTTGCATATTATAGTATGGACAAACATTCGGGCTCTACTGAAGATTACATTTAAAGTAATTAACCACAAAAAACGTATGGGATTTTCTATTTTTTTAAAAAAAAAAGAGGTAATGGAACCATTAACGTATTGAAAGACTGAATTGATGGAGAATCCTGAATGTACTAATCTAAAGTGGCAGACAAGCAGGATTACTGATGTCTTTTGCAAGGGACGAATTTTGCTTAGAGAACAATCAATCTTAATTTTTTTTCTTCACATAATATCACAGAAATGAAGTCTGTGGCATGAAGGATCTAATCGCTAATGACGCTATTACAGCCATTAAGATCACATACATGTTTCAAGAATATTAGTATTTCCGAGAAGATTGCGCCAAGTTACCCTTTATACCAAGAAACGAAGTAAAACCGAATGCTCTTCCTTACGCATATCTCTTTAAAAAATAGTTAATAATGCAAAAACTATGCAAAATACAAGATTTTAGAAAGGAGGCAATTCAATTCAGTTTATTCAAAATGCCACTATAAAGAAAGGGATTTGAGTGTTCCTAACACCATCGGAAGCCATTTTATTTACAAGCTACAGATGCCCGATATGTGGATATCCATTGGACTTGCAAGCAAGGGATGGCTAAAAGACGTTTAAATTCATTCGTTTATAGCTCAGTGATAGAGCAGTCACCACTTCTTCCAGAATTCTCTGGTTAGATCCCGGCCCACTTGAGTTTGTGGTGGATAGCATGATATCTGTAGGTTTAATCGCGTTTTCTCCCACAGCCTCATTTCACTAATTCTTTTATAATCGTTCACTTTGAATCATCCGTCTTGTTTACGTCAAATGGGCATAAAAGATGAACGCTATATTAAAGATTTCACATCATTTCTTTGTAACTTCACGCCTAATTACAACAATAATATTACCGTAAACAACACGAAGATGCCTTACATATCGTTAACCTTCCGCGTACCCCTTGGTCTACGCGCACCCCAGGATGACCAAAGCTCTTTCATGTCCTTTCAATACTTCAAGTTTTCTTCATGGCAATGTCATTGGTAAATTACAGAGAATTTTATGTGTATATGCTTTCTGAGCGATATCGAATAGAGAAACAACCAGCGAGTGCAAGACATTTTATTGTGAGTTTGCGTGATAACGATTCCAGCAGAAAGTGTTTCAACAAAGTAAGTTAAGTCAAAGCACTCTATATTATTTCTTACTATTACATATATTATACCATGGGTTTTCGACATTAAGTTCAATATGTTTTCTTTGTGTCTTTTATTTTTACTTAAGCACACATTCATAAATGGAAGAATGTCACGACACTATCGACAATTTTGGGGTAAATTGGTAGTTTTAGATGCTTAAACTTCCTTTGGTCGTTAAACTACATCGTTTAAAAAAATAAAAATAAAAAATAAAATTGACACGAAATGATCACGATATGAGAGGTAACCTTACTACAGTAAAGAGTAGGTAGAAATATGAAGAACTTCTTAAAATGATCCTCCCCTCTTTGTCCTGACACTTCCCCTACATACAAACAAACAAACACACACACACACACGCATACAAAGAATAACGGTAGATACAAACGAATGCAAAACCAACTTTATAGATTTTTTTAAAAATAATCCTCTAAAGTACGGATCGATTTAAATATAGTCTATGTACCCTACAAAGAACTGTATTTCCAATGCGCCAGACAAAACCAAACTCATTATAGATTAATATGAACAGAATTTCAAAAAAATAATTTTACTTGCCTCAAGATCAATACAAGCGACTACCTGTAAATCCATAATTATACAGTTCTTGCATACCCTCAATTTGTTCTTCTGCCTAACTGGTTCTAGGCTAGAACCTAACTTCGCGCAGAACACTCAGACTACAAATATAAATTAGAGGCTCTGTGATGGATTGTTTTTCGCTTTTCAAACGGATTAATGGAACGGATAGTTACAGAAGTAAAAAATATGTTATTTAAAGTATATATGGGAGTATTAAAAGTATTTTTTTTCTGTTCTTTACTATCATTGCTGATATTTTTTTTCTTGTAATATTTTGGTCGTTGCGCAACGCTGCAACACTAACATTAGCCGCCACTGGGCTATTCCATATCTTATTTTCTACTATTGAACAAAACTGAAGAATGCTAGAGGTTACACTTCGTACCGTTAGATGGCAGCAGACACCCTCCAACAGTTGTCATCTACCGGACGAAACTGGAACTTCTCCGCGTAATCCTTTTTATCATTATCTTTAACAGTTTATCTTAGTTCATTCAACCTCATTAGCTAATACATTTACATAAAAAAAAAACATCTAAAATGGGCGGAAGATGTGACCCACATGGGAAATATACATAGAGATTAAGCATTAAATTTTAATTCGAAGCCCTGGGAATTAGACCTTCAGGTGGGCTAATGAGACGATGGCGCATACTATGTAGCAGGATTTTAAAGGAAATAGTAGTTACAATCATGATTGGATTGCATTAGACTAGCATAAGACAGGACCCACTCGTGCAGGCTTCGTCTCCTGACATACTAAAAATAATACAATATTTACCAATTTTTCATTTGCTTTATTTCATAAGTGAAAGGAGATAATCAAATGCAACTTACTCGATTCATAGATAACGTTATTCTACAACAGCAAATATGAACCTGAAAATATTTCAGTGTTGCCATTCATAGAAATTACTGTGTTGCCAGAATAACATTTCCTCCTAAAATCTAAGTCAAGGCAGCGACTAGAAGAACGAACTAGACTGCATTTAATTACTTATTATGTTGTTTTGGTATTCTGTAAACTACTTTTTAAATATCATTATTATTTAATTTTAATAACTGTATGTTAAAACTATTTTGCTTATTACAAACTAAATACAAATATAATTTTAAAAATAGGTCACACGATTCCAAGACGACTTGATACGTAACCAAATGCAGTTAAGTTCCTTCCCCTAGTCGCTGCCTTAACTTAGATTTTTGGGAAAATGTTATTCTGGCAACACTGAAAATTCTTCATATTTTCTGTTGTAGAATAACATTATCTATGTCGTAAGTTGAATTTCATTATCTCCTTTTAACTTATGAAAAACAAGCAAAAGAAAAATGGTAAAGTTTATATTATTTTTAGCATGTCAGGGTAATAGTTATCATACATTTTGATAATTTACTTGTACTATATTTTTTTTTATTTTATTATTTTATTTTTTTTTCTGTCATTTGGGAACTCGCCTTTCTGACCATACAAAGCAATCTGTTTCCTTTCAAGTTCAAAGCCAATGAAATGGAAGAAAAGACACATGTTTCGAGAGAGAGAGAAAAAAGGCTTTTGTTCGATTATCGTGCACTCACCCGCCACTGCTGAGTTATCTCCGTCCAGGCACGTGCATTCTGTGTACTCACGAAAAATATTATTGATAGCTGTAGCAACAACAACACAGTAGAAATAAAGTCATGAATCCGTATTCAGAGACGTTTTCATTTATAATTAGCGTCTTACTAAGGGATTGAGCAATGCGTGATGCTAGTTAGTGAATGACTTCGACAGAAACTAATGAAAGTATGGTATCTACAGAGTATTACTGAATAATCTGAAGTCTTTCCACACAGGAGGACTCAGTGATAGAAAATTCACCTCTGGTGCATGGGGATCCTGGTTCGATCCCAGCTCACGTCAAGTGAGCTTTGTAGTGGACAAACAATCGTGTGCGTGGGTTTTCTCGGGCTTCTCCCGTTTCCTCCCACTTTCTTCATTCCCAAATTCATTAATTTGTCATCATCACCGTCTCCTTTAGCCTAGCCGCCATAATCCTAGGATGTAAAACTTAAAGATTTCATTTTTAGCTATCTATACAAGATCCATAATGAAAGTCAGAACTATCTTAGCAAAATGGTTAATGTTCTCGCTTTTCGTGCAGAAGACTTTGATTCGGCTCCCGGTTTACATATATGCAGTTTGGATCACTCACTTTAAATATGTCAATCTACAACGATATGTTGTATTTTTAATTGTATTCTTTGGGCAAAATGTGTGATCTTTTCTATAAAATATGCACTAGCCAGCTAGATTAAAAAGAAGAAGAAAAAGAGGCAACATATCTTGTTATAAATCAATGTGTTTTTTGTTGTTTATATTTCACCAAGACAATGTATTTATATGTTACTATGGAAACAGAAGCAAGGTTAGACATAATTACAACTAATCTTTAAGGATCATAAAGTTTATAATAAGAAAGTATAAAATAAACAACATTTTGCATTATGTCAATTTAGTGTATTCATTGTGTGGCTCAATAAGATAATATAATGTTAGAATCAGGACAATAAAACGAAAATATATAATTATTGTTATTATTATTATAAATCCACATAAGTTGTTCCTGAAAACAGAGGTAAAAGTACAAGTACCAATCCTTGTTAGAGGTATTGTGATACTATTTAAAAAAATAACAGAGACAAAAGTGGCTATTTAACAGCGTGCTTTATTTACATACACAGTACGTAAATAATCCAGTGGAATAAAAACTTTCATTTATTATTGGAAACGAACTACATAATTTTAGCACAATAAAATTTTATTTTTCTGGATTTTTTAAAAGAAATTACTGGATTTTTCAGAAATTACGCATGAGAATTGACACTTATGCATCTCATGTGTACTGTCATCACGACCACACTGTGTTCTGTCAAGTGTCATGATGAAAAGTTTAATGAGGGTATACTATACTTCAGTGTGTTTCACTCTAATATGTGACGTTGGTTATCGTACATCAAATTTTAAATTTACAAACAGAAAAATATTTTCCTCGATTTTCTCAAAAACTACTCATAAGGATTTACACAGTCACATAATTTCAATGAGGTCTATCGACTGATATATGATGTTGATATCTTTTCCCCGTTATATGCTGGTGAGTCACCACAAGAACACACGATTATGTCATTATTTATTCTTCATTATTTATATGATGATGAATGAAGAGAATTATTATCAAACCATGCAATACCTATTTGAAGTTCTACCTTTAATGGTTAAACGCTATTACAAACAAGTTACCTTGTCAATTCTTATATATTAAAAAAAATTGAAGGACAATATTTTCTACCTGTATATTATAAGGACGGAAATTCCACTTTCCTGTCACAAAATTCTCTACACAGATAAAGAGGGCATCGTGCTAATTGTATTTGCGAAGGGTAACAAAAAAAGTACATGGAGATACCGCACTACTTAATTGTATGCGGGGACAACATAGCTTACGATTACGTACGTACGAAGATGGAGAAGGAAACGAGAGAGAGAGAAGGAAGGAAGGAGGGAAGAGACTACTTGAAGATATTATGCCTCGGGTACCAAAATCTCATTTTCAGCAACACTTACAGTTAAGTCTCTCTAAACCGTGATAAAACATGTGGTGTTCCTTTCCTCTCCTTACCATTCCAATTAACAACTCAAGTGATAATGAACGCTCCCATGACAAGATTTTAATTGGTAATTTAGAATCAAAGTACTCCTGCTTGCTTGCTTTGCTCCTCCTGTTGTCTTCCATCTTTTTTTTATAATGTTTTCTTTACTACTGCTGCTGCTGCTGCAGCACCAGCATTTCTTATCCTGAAATGTCCCCAAGCGTAAAGCAAGGAAGCGATACTGGTTAGCAATTCAACATACCTTCGTCGGTTCATAGACTTAAAAAAGGATAAAGACTCCAGAAGCATAGCTCGCTACTCGCTTCGATAAAGAAATAATTTGATACAGTACTCATGGTTAAACCAACTGAGAATGCCCGAACAGCATTGCCAGAAAGAACTTAGAAAATATTAAATATATATATATATATATATATATATATATATATATATATATATATATATATATATATATATATATATATATATATATGAAATCGCATATTAAATATATTTGATTAAATTCAATAGATAAAATACAATAATATAATTGATAATTAGTATTGATCAACACCAATATAATCTCTCTCTATGACTTACGGTTCCCGAGACATGGCTCCATAAATCTTCCGAAATCGGAACTTTTTTTTTTTTTTTTTTTTTTTGGACAATATCTCGGAAATGGTAACAGTGACGCGAAAAATTCCGTAATTTCTTTACGATAGTTTTTGATGTTCTATCGAATGGAAGGCTCAAAATTTAAAAAAATCACAAATAAGACCCATACAGACATAGAGAATTCAGTAATGAACAGTCGTTGAATAGGGCCTATACTTCTACAACGACAGAGCACTTGGAACACAATATTCCATACTTGAATCCTAATTTACTCCGGATTTTGCCATGGACAAATATTGCATGGGTGCTTTTGTTATACACAGTAAAGATGTCTGTTTTAATTCAATACAATAGCTCTATGTTACCCTAAGTTGTGCTAAATTTTCGCACGAGCCTGATACTACTTCAATTTCATGGAATTTTGGAGTAAATGTTAAAATGTCAGTGCTAAATCGAGTAACTGACATGGTCTTTATGGGTTGAAATACACCGAGAATATATGTAAGACCATTGAAAACAGATGACAGTGTTTCTAGTAATATAAATTTTGTCACAAAATTCATTAACTCACCAAACTATTTACGTGAAAAATTACGGGAAACATAATACGTTATTCATTACTTGATATAAATGTCAAATAAACCGGATAAAGCTTTACTCATAGCTAAAAATAGGAATTAAAACAAATTATCAACGTTAATTTCTTAGAAATTTATGGTATCCTTGCAGGAGTGCAAAAGAAAAGTGTATTTGACTCAGTAGATGATTGTGCTATATTCTTTACGTCACGTTTTCAAACAGAAGGTTTGGTTGATTACTAAATAATTACAGTTATCAATGTGAATGCGTTAATAATTGAGTTTACAATACAATCTGGGGTATTAGTAACCACACAGGGTATATATATTGAAATTATAACATGCTGGTGTTCCTATTTCCGCTTTCTTTCGTTCATTTATCTAGTTCTTTAACATAGTCGCTCTTATTTTCACACTACTTAATACCAGCTTTAAATGAAACTGATAATACTTGGCCTGTGTTAACCCCAACACCGGACTCTTCGTGTTGAAATAACAAGCTGAAACCATTGACCGTGTTTAAAAGTTGTGTTAACATCATCATTTGTTATTTGCTGCTTAGAACTACCACAACTTCGCACTTCATCGTCCCCCCCCAAAAAATATTATTATTATTATTATTATTATTATTATTATTATTATTATTATTATTTCGTATCCAATTTGAGACGTATTCGACACAAAAAGTTTAATTTTATTTCACCGAGATACTGTGATATATATTTTGTATTCATTTTGCAATAACTCTAGATTAGTGTTATTCAACCTTACGTGCAAGTTCACCTAAGAATACATGATGATTTCTTACACGGTACGTAAAATTATTTTAAATAATAGGTCCTAGGATATACATTATATTACAGTATAATATTTGTTTCATGCTGTTTTTGGATGGGGAATGAAATTGTATAAGATTTATAGCATGGTTCTCATGTTTACGGTAAAATTGGATCTAATGAGTAATAAATTCTATAATTTATTTTACATGTAGTTATTCAAAAGGGAAGTATCATTAGAAATACACAAAGAAAAATAAATATCACTGCTATAGACAATTGTTAAGTGAAATGCAATAGCCATAGTGGACAAAGTATCACAGTGAGTAATGGATATTCGGTATCAATGAGTTATTTAAGATAGACCCATATTCAAAATTCGACCCACATCATTCACTTGACCCACCGTATTTCTTGGAAGAGTAAGCGTCAATCTGGTCCTGAGGAGTTAAAAGAATGTGTAGAAACTTCTAGTATTCATCTTCTATTAAAAGGGAAAGAAATAAACACCTGGCGTAACAGTCCTTAGGCGGATAAGGCCAACCATGTGATACTCAAGCCTTTAAAGTACTAAGCCTTTAAAGTAGAGCCTCGCTGTTTGTATTGGCTTTCTAGACCGGAGTTCACTACTTCTTGCTTTCAAATAGCTCCTCAATTATCCTCACGACACTGGGTGGACGCCGTTACGCCAACAGCATATATAGTGAATATGTACAGTCACCCATATTTTCTCTGACCAGACCTGGCACTGGTTGACTTCACTGATTTTACGAGAAGCGGTATTCCAGTGCAGCTAGGGCGTTGGCTTTCTTTACCTTTATATTCATCTGATTAAAAAAAAAAAACATAGATTAAGTGATACCTGAATGGGGAGAAAGACTAGAATTGTACAAAGTCTACAAAATTTGAAATTGTACAAATGAGTGCAGCTTGATGAGCTTACTATTAAATACCTAACCACAAACGTCCTGAAGACAATCTTATGCTGTTTTCAACAACATACGTCAACTATGTTGGTTATGATGACAGAAAAATAGTGAAACGTGTTCTGTATTGACGAAAGACAGCATCCGGAATTGTTTACAGACACAACGCTGCTGACAACACAAGTCTGGTTTGCGTTAAAACTTTTTTTTCTATGAATTGATCTTAACCAGTAAGGAAAAAGCTTGCCGCTACCTTCATTGATCATGTGTCATATTCTTCACTTGAATAACAACTCAAATCCATCCAAAGTCGACATGGACATGACTCCTGTCAGATATAATTGGGTTGTAAGTAGTCAGCACATTTCTATCATCACCAGCATTGCGTCCTTTAGTAGTTCATTACTTTTTAGTTCGAGTGGCTCCCAAGCAGAGAAGTGTTCAAATTCACAAGCACGACTCTTCAGTTCATGAGTCTTTACACTAACCTAAAAGACATTCGTATCAGAATTTGAAGGGATGCTGAGGCATTGTACTCCCCTGAGGTTACCTCCTTCACAGATCTGTTGGTCAGTGAGTACTTTACCACCCATTGATTACTTCTCTATTACCGTGTCTCTTGAATTTCTTCATGGTGAAATTCTAACACTGGGAAATGAGGTAGTTCATCAGAGAATGTCTTATTTGCTGGAGATCGAGGCACCCCTCCCAGACTTTATCTTTGGTGGGACCGGCTGGACGTGGACTACCACCATTATCCATACCCACCTCCTGCCAAAAGGGCGCATCCCAGTACCCTTATCCAGGGGTAAAAGTGAGTCTGAAAAGGTGGAGGACGGTAGGGAGCGGCATGACGTCACGCCGTCCCCCTGCCTATCTTTGCCATTATATTTCTTTAAGGAACTGAGGGGACGCCGTACATAATTTTTGGACCTGGGAGAACTGCGTCCCCCCGCACTTTTACCCCTGCCCTTATCACAAGTAGAGTAATGGGGTAAGTAGAGTGATTTCGCGACCGGACCATATTCTGAGTGTCTCCCAGTTATACCTACTGGTAGAGCGAACTCCCCTAACGAGTAACGTGTCTACCAGCGTAAGCAGCATTGACACCCGAGTGTTAGTATAAAGGAAGCTCAAGACTAAGCCTACGAACTTCTGGAAACCACAGGGGATTATGTCCCAGCGCTGCTAATACGATTGAAATCCAGTTGCAAACTGGTAACCTCTGCTTTCGACAACCTTACGATCTTGTATTGCCAACATTTTAAGGGTTGCAATATTGATGTATGTTAGCAATGAAGATCGTATAGTCCCATCAAGTACTAAAGGAAACCATAAGCTAATATTTTTGACTTTAAAAAAATGAAATTAGAAGACCAGTGATGGATACAGTTAAAAAAAAAAAAAAAGAAAATATAAAGCAGTCAGAACATTATTTGACATATTGTTTTATTACAGTTGTGACAAAATGTAGGAGAAAAAGAAAATGGAGGGGGAAAAAACTTTAACTGAAGAATGATATTACAGAATACGAACATAGTTAAATCGAAGTAATTTAAGGAACTTCACGGTATGACAGTTTCTAAATTTGAGGTATCTGACCTGCCAATAATAGTAGAAAACTTATGACGACAGTAATTGAGATGAAGCACCATAAATAACGAGACCTAGACACTTTTTTTAGTTTAACGCCCCACTGTTACATGCTGATAGCAAGGGAGACAGTGATGATGATAAGGAACGAAAGGTGGAATGAAGAAGGTTGGAGGAAACGGGAGAACTCCGAGACCCCCCCCCCCCCCACGCACACACATTTGTCCAGCATGAAGCCCACTTTGTGCGAACGACGATCTGACCAAAGATCCATGCACAGAAGATATAAGCACTGAGTGACCATGATCCCCGAAGATCTTTCGCTAAATTGAAAATTCTTACCAAATTGCGAAGAACTCGAATTCTAATTAGATACAGCACAAATGCTAACTACAAACTTTGGAAATAGACTTTCAGTCAATTCCGTCAAGGTGATAGAGTAACTTACATAAAAATAGAGTAGGATCATGAATACAATTTCAGGTCACTCCATATATAGAATACGGAGTAAAATAATGGCTGGGATCAGGGAAACAAGCGGAGATCAGTAAATTCTACAGGATTAGTTTAACAAAAAAAAAAAAAAAAGGTACAAATATAAGCCATATGCCGGTCGATAGATCTCATCGAGTTCAACACAACGATATAGTGAATGCGAAACCTGATGTGTAATTTTTGAGAAAGACGAGGATTTTTTTTTTGAAACCGAAAAATTGACGCTGTACGAAAACCGTACAACTTGCTAAGATGAAGCATGTCCTGAAATACACCATCATTAAGCTCATCATTACAACAGTACTACAATGACAGTACGTTGTACAGTTAATGAGATATAGCATAAAAAATACGTTTAATTTTTACCTTTTATGCCTGATACCACTAAACGCTGCTACCGTGCAAGCAAATTTTGCACATTTAAAACTATTGTGGCGATTTAATTGCGATTTATTTTTTAAAAAATATTATTTCAATTTAATAATTTCAAAATAAAAGAAGAGCTGTAGCCATATTTAAGTTTGAACATTAACAGGGATTTAGATTTCTGGGCTTTCGGCATCTAAGGCCATTTAGCCCTTCACGATTTGAAGGATGACGTCCCTCGGCGAGCACACAATCCGGGGAAAGGGAAGGAAGAAAGGATTGGGGAAGGAAGGAATCGGCCTGGGACCTATAAATTAGGTACCACCCCGGCATTTGCCTGGTGTGAATGAGGAAAACAAACGAAAACCTCATTCAGGGCGGCAGGCATGAAAAAGCGTGTTACACTTTTTCGATCGAGTGACCCCACCGAGAATCGAACCCGGGACCGCTCGCAATTGAACATTAACATGCGTTTATTTTCACAGTAATCGTCGAGTATTATGATAATTCAATTGCAACTTAAAAACTGCGTTGTTTCAATTGAATTATTTCAAAATAGGACAAGGGTCCTAACCAGATTCATATTTGTGCATTAATATTTGTGTATTTGTGCAGTAATACATTCTGACGATTTAAGTGCAACTTTAAACTATAATTGTTTTAATTATCTGCAAAGGAATAATTATGATACTGAACATAAACGTGCTTAGCTATTTATTATTAGGACAAGTAAAGAATTAGAGCTTATAATTATGCACAATTTTAATATATGGAGTGAACAGAGGGGCACAAGGCTTCGGCACAACAATTAGGTTATATCAAATTTCTCCCCAAATAATCAGAAAATCACAAATGTTAAAATTCATTTAAGTTGAAATTCAGTTGGTTAAGTTTTTTTTTTTTTTTTTTTAAATTTAAAATGAGTGAATAGCGCATGCTACTTTGGTGCACGTGATCCCGGGTGCGGTTCCCGGGGAGACCACATAAAGAGTAATTTCACAATCATCCATTTTCACTAACCGTCCATTTTCTTCAGCCTGAAACAGGCACGTCAAACTTACGTCCTTCTACTCATTTTTCTGGGGCCCTTGATTCACCCCTACAATATATATATAATGTAATTTACAGTTCGAAAAACTTTTTCTAAAATTATTTATGAACAAGTTCGCCCTAGGTTAACAGTCATTCATCTGACCTCTATTCTATTCTAAAAATCGCTAACACCATATCTCCAGACATTCGGAAGTTGCTTGCAAGAAAATAAGCCAGTTGTAGAGAAAAAACAATAGATATCCATCTTGTATCCGTACTTCTTTATGTTCCTTCTACTTAAAAAAAAAATGCAAAATTAACAATATTTTATGTATTTATTCATTTTTTAAAAAAATACATAGGGTCTAATTAAATATGAAAAGCCTTTTATTCAGCCCGCACTATTGTGCACTAATGATTGTTTGATTCACTTGTGATACTGAGTTTGACATGTCTGGTCTAAAGGGTATACTGAGGGACGTTAAACTAAACAAAAAATATTTTTTCCTTCAAACATGAGCGAAGACGGTTGCAGTACTTGCAGGTTTTCAAAAATTCTGATTCTATAAAAGAGAAAAGGAGGCAATTTGTAAGAATATTGAAAGTTCGAGTTTTACATTCACTAAACCTTGTTCACCCTGTGCGAAGAACGTTCATTTCGGTTAAAAAAAAAAAAAAAAACGATATTCTCAGCGGCGCGATCTGTCTTCAACATTGGAGGGGACGGGTAAGACCGTTCCCATATATATTTTTTTATTTATTTATTTATTTATTTATTTATTTATTTATTTATTTATTATTATTTTTTTTGCGATGTCCAAAATATTTGTAAAGTTGAAATACAATATTGTGGATTATCAGAGAAGCAGAGTTGTTTTCAACATTGGGAGGCGTGCAGATTTGAGGCTTATTCTGGGGAACGAACAATTTCATCTCACGTTCCTTTGTGGCAATCGGACAAAACTCAAATTTCTCCCCCAAACCACATTTCAAATCGGATTATTGGGGGCACAATCCCCCTCAGTTCCAAGATTGGAGGGGACATGTCTCCTTCATCCCCCCGGGATTTGCGCCAGTGGTCGTTCTCCTAGCATTTATAATTTGTTCAACTGTGCTGCCATTCATTAATTTTCCCCCACAGAACTAACTTGTAAACCAAACTACGAAATTTGTTAGCAATCAGATTTCTGTGTTCATGTCACTTTTTTTTTTTTTTTTTCTTTGGAGTTTAAAGATTCACTTTTTCTATTGATCCTAAGTGAAACTTTTGAAATTTGAGTAAAATGTGTTTCACCGATAATCCATCAGTTTATAGCCTACTTTTTTTCTTTTGCATTCGGAACTATTTATTTACGTTTTTAGGAAATTAGGGTTTCGAATTACACCCATTTAAACAGAATAGAACAACAATGAAGCATTTATCCCCTCTATTATCATTTGCGGGAAATATTTACATTTATGTTGTAGCTAAGTAGAAGATGAAGTACATTGTAATCTGTGGATACGTAAACAGATACTTTCAAGTTGCGACAGACACAAAAATAATGGGAAGCAGGACGCAATATAATACGAGAATCTACCATAGTTTCTTAGTGTTTAAGGGTCTTCACTACAGCGAAATTAAACTACCACTAATTTTAGAACTTTTCTGAAATACCTTCAAAACACAAATATTCGAAAACCAAAAACGTAGTGTACTATATTTTGCTTGTGATACCGTTATCACAACTCATCCATCTGCTTTCGACTTGCAACTGTCGACAGATTTAGAATTGTTTGCGGGTTCTGACAATAGCAACATACCAAAAGCAGGTAGCTGAATTGTGGTAAAGGTATCACACGCAAAATCGTATTTTCTAGTTCATTATGTTTCTGCTTTTCGAATATTTCTATTTGTTTGGATAATATTACAGAAAAAACTCTAAAATTAGCGGTAGTTTAATTTCGCTATAGTGAAGACCCTTAACGAACAAAGAAGTCCAAAGATGACATATAATTAATACACAATTTATTTTTTAAAAAATCTTGTGTTTCTCAAACTCAGGGGGGGAGGGGACAATTGCTCCCTGCCCTCCTCGAATGACGCTCCTGTTGTATACAAAAATACACACTTTTATGGAAGAGATTGTACTTGTTGCTTGATTTTACCTAACATGATATACAGTTCATAGATGACGAGAAGAACCCTAGCAGAAGTAGTGTGACGTAGGTATGGGCTCACCCACTTTTCGCACGGGGGTTTCAAATGACCACAATATAGCACACATATAACTTTACCTGTAGTGGCAGACGACATCTAAGTATAGACCACACCTCAAAAACCGAAAATGGACTTGAACGTGTCATTGACCTTTCCCCGCTACCCCTGTTTTAGGGTTCTTCTCGTCATCTGTGAGCTGTACATACTTCACAGTGACGTAGAGACTACCTGTAGATTGAATGACTATCAACCAGTGTTGCCACAGTCTTAGCTCTGAAGTGGGCTGAAAAATAGTACCAAATTAAAACAAAAAGGTCTAAATTCATTATTTTATACCAGTGCAATACATGGCTCTATAAGACAAAACTAAAAGAGGTAAAATTCTAGAACACTCCCTCCCCCTCTTTCAAGAGTCAAACCGAGAAAGTGTTCCTTTTAAAAATTACTTTTTAAAAAACATCCAAATAGGAGAATTCCGAACAACCCTTGAAGTAAATGAAACTTTTCTCACACATATGACAGAGGCCGCAAATTAAAAGGGAAAACAATTATCTTCGGTATATATTGTAAGGAAATCAAATGCGCCTCTATTTCAAAGTGATCAAAGTGATAAACAAAAACCATCATGATTAATAAATATATAAAACGAGGAACAAATCAATCATCTCCGAGTTCGTGTGTAAACAGTACGTTATAATAAAATATTAAAATATAAATTATTGCACCTTATTCTCGCTTATTTCACGACTGGAGGAGGATAATAGACTGTAAGAAGAATATAAGGTAAATAAACTGACATTTGTTAAAAAAAAAAAAAAAAGTAAAACTGGTCCAAGGTCCTAGAACCTTCTCTGAGAGACATCACAAGAAAGAGATATTGAAAAAGTCTTACTGATACTTTTGCAAATGTGACAAATATTTATTAAATGGTGCTGAATTGGGTAGGATTATCCCAACTTCTTCACAAAAGGGACTGAAAATGCCAGCGTGGTACCAACGGGCCGATGACTGACAAAAAGGGTTGAATTTGGTACAATTGTACCAAGTGTGGCAACCCTGCTATCAACTGCTACTTAGTAGTAACCTAGCAAGGCTAGCACGCTACACTAATAACAAACCAAGGAACGCAGACGAATGGTAGCATTCTTGAATCACAATCGTAAGATCCGTGTTTGATTTATGGTGTCAGTCATGCTAACTTTTTTTTTTTTTTTTTTTAGATCACGCAGTGAGACAAGACTACGTTGTTAATAGTCCGTTAGTTACCCCGTACGATGCCTCTTAAACGGATGCGAATTTTTATTTATTTATTTATTTTTGCAGTATAAAGCTTAGAACGATTACATCGATCAAGTCCGTTAATGGAATCACCCCGTTATCAATTACACGGGTAACGGCGACTCTAACGGTGCCTATCTATATCCCAGGAATGGTAAACGAATGTTTGAATTATTATTATTATTATTATTATTATTATTATTATTATTATTATTATTATTATTATTATTATTATTATTATAAATAGATAGATAGCTTGGGGAATTATCTCGACTGAGTTCGTAGAGTCAATCTGTTAACGGATAACGGCCACTTTAGTGGTAGCTATCCATACATTTTTTAACGGATAACGGCTACTTTAATGGTGACTATCTATAGACCATATCCCACACATGTAAGCAGGATTTTTGTTTCTTGTAACAGACAGTTACAGCAAACTATCTCGGTCGAGTTTCTTAGTGGAGTCAATCCGTTACATATTAACAGGTAATGGTGACTATAACTGAGACTAGCCATATATTTCGCGTGATCCCCTCTACCGTTATTAAGTTTTACCAAAATAATGTTAGAATAACACCTTTGAATATAGTTTCTAGTTATTTCAGTTCAAAATCTCTTCCCGCGTTTCTTGCTTCTATTGGTAGCCTATTTAAACAAAGAACTGCGTTGCCCTCGGTATACTAACTTTTGTTGAAAGCTCTGCAAATGAAACTTCGCGGATTCGTCATTTAAAAAAAAAAAAAAAAAAAAAAGTTCCCTCTCATGCATTCTAAACCCTCAATATTAATATAGAATAACCTGATTTCTGAAGTTGAAGTGGACGGGGTAAAAATGTTAACAACATTTGTACACAAATGAAGCTTATGGGTTGTTGAAATTGCTGTGGAAGTTTCTAAACAGGTATTTTGCTTTCATCTCACGCCCTGTCTCTCCCTAATACGAAAATATTTCCACGTGAATTGGTATAGATTTTGCGCCCACAATTGAGTTCTCTCTCGGAGAGCAGAATTAAACTTGTACGATAAACTTCCAGATTTTGGCAATAATAGTCAACCCAAACTAAAAACCCTAAAACTCCAGATTAGAAAAAAAAAACTGTAATCGCTTGGGTATTCTGACGTCATTCCAGAATCTATCAACTGGATCGATCAAGTGGAAGGAGAGGAAAATGGCACATGATGCAGGGAGTAGCCAGGAAAAGGTGGAGTGAGAAATTGCGGTTAAAACGGAAGAGGTTACAACTTCCTTAAGGTAATGTATGGAGAGGCATAAACGCTGCAACCAACGACTTTGATCGCTTTCATTTCAACTAATGAAGTCCCCACTATTGCTTTTAACAATCCTATTTCTCCAGGTAGCATAAAATAAAGACATTTTGTGTTTTATACTCTGTTTCGGAACACGTGTAGATGAAACATCCAATCAACAAGTAGAGCGGAGTTAGTAGGTAGATATTTAAAGACGTAATTGGAAGGTTACATGTAGTGGCGGCTCTCGAGGGAAGTCAGCAACAAAAGTTCTTTGCCGTTTGATGAAATTAGTTTTGTAAATAACTTCAAAGTGGAAGGATAATTTGAATAGTTTTCAGTAAATTAAAAAAAAAAGTGTAATTTTTTGTACGTTTCAGCCATATCACTATTATCCTCAAAATAAATTTTACCAAACGGAATGAATTTTTATCGCTGACTGTACATTACTAAGTTTTTTTTTCCTTAGCTTTGTAACAGCCCTTGCTCTTGCAGGTTTCATTTTTCTTATTGCGCAACAAATTCTTTTTTCATAGTCCCGCGACATGGCAGGCGTCGTGGAACTGTAGGCCCATGGTCGCCATTGAGGTATGTCCTCAAAACAGATAACGCATTCCAAGTCCTTGAATAATAGGCTGGCATGATGGAAACCACATCATCACAACGTCCGGTCGGTTAACTGAATATTACCGTGACGTAATAGATGGAGATTGCGTTTAATTTTGGATATATATATTGATGCGAAAAGTTAAACAGCAGCAGCAAGGAGTATATAATCAGTTATGTTGTATTTCAATATTCAATTTAACATATAACTTTCTGAGTAAGATTATTCCAATTCCTGATATAGTAGGATTGTATTAAACAAAATTGTGATAAATCAATAATCATACAAAGACAATAAAGAGCATGAACAGGTAATTATATACAAGATTTATTAACAAATGAGCAGCAATGAAGAAAGAATAAACCATGGGTTAGATTTAGTTTAGTTCGGTCATCTGTAGAATTAGTAAGACTGGAAAATAAAAGTTTGTCTTGCACCAGTAATCAATATAAGCTTGCTTCATGAGTAGAATACCATGGACATTTAGTTGAATCAATTGTCTTCCAGCCTTGATATGTGATACAGAATAAACACAGGTAAGCTGAATCGCCTTCGTAGAAAATCTATAAATTCTTTTAATAAACATTATTATCGTAATAATTCATTTATTCTAATTCATCCATCACTCATATTTATATTTCATTTATAATAATAGCTTATTTTTATCATAAATATTCTTAAATCATTTTATATTCATAATAATTATTGTAGTACTGCGATTATAACTACCTATGTTACAAAATCAAATGTTCTTTCTTTCAGGCATGAGACGTTAGTAACCGGTATCCAGGTATTTTAGTGCAAAGCTTCTGTATAATAACCATATATCATGTTAATAAACGGCGCATGATATTATTCGTTTCATTGTTTGTTCAATCGTACACTCCTTAATATATGTATTTCTACAGACTTATTAAATGATGCATGACACACTAAACCTTTGATCGTGATTTGCTTGGTTGCGGGATTGAATAGTTCAGAAAATTGAATTTTATATTATAGATTTTGAACGTAGTATTAAAGCGATTACATTTACACGAATTTTGAATTTAATATTTGTCCCTGGAGTTTCGAAGAAAAGGGGCAGAGCCCCTAAATGTATTACTTACGGGTTCATGTTATTTCGAAGATTAATTTTCAAAACTTCAGATAGTATTGCCTATTGTCTTGTATCAGTGTAATTAAGTATACTATTTTCTTCTTTTTCTTATTTAGTTTCAAGAGATTCGGACCAAATTCCAAGTTATGTTTACACAGTCTCCCGGTGTAGATTAAGAATAACGTCATCTTAAAGAACTAATAACAAATATAATAAACGAACAATGAGCAAAACATTAACAAATTTATGTAGGTGCAGGATTGTAATGCGTACACCAAATGGTGGATCATTACAATTTTCCCCCTCGCCAAATAAAATTTTAACGTTAGATAAAATTTTAAAGATTAATTAACTCATGCATAACAGAATCTTAAACTGAGACAATCCACCGTATGATTATATTTGGAACTCATGTGACGTTGTATATGACGATCACATTCTTTTTCCTCTTTTTCCATTCGGAGTACCGTAAGGTTACACTGCTCATAGGGTCTATCAATACGAATTTCGGATTTATTTCTCCATATTTCCTCATGTTCCGAAATCGCTTCAGAAGAGTATCATTTTCCATATAAATTACATTAGAGCTTTCCGATATAATTCGTTTCCTTTTTTCTCTCTTCCAGATGATGCAAGTTTTTATTGGATTCGGAATGTTGTGTTGAAATGTACTAATTACAAACATTCCAAATGTAAGTATATTTTTCATTCTCCTTCTCTTACGGTGCATCAAGTGTGTTTTCACACTTATGTTCGAAGCAACTTTCGTTGTCTCTTCAGGTCGGTATTGTTCTTCCATTGACTTCTCTTTTCTATCTTTCTTTTTCTTCCGTTTTCTTTTTCTGGGTTTCCGAATGAAATGATAAAAACTCTTTCTTGTCAGTTTTCGGTGGATTTTACTTTTATTCCTCTGGTTATCCCCAATTACCGATTTATTGAATTTTACTTTCCTCCTTTTCCTTTTCCACACTTTACTGTTCAGATTCTCATTCTTGCACTCAATACGTGATTGCTGTCCCTTCATGATTTGGTAGCCATCTTTAGAAATTTTCTTCACTTTCACTTTCTTCTTTTTCTTTCTCCAAGTCATAACTCTTCTTTCATGATGGCATTTCTTTCTTTTCTTCGAAAGGTATATCCACATATATCCTTTCAGATACCTTTTCATCATTCTCTTCATTCTATGTACTCTTCTTCGTCTTATCCGATGATGTTTCACTCTATATCTCACTTCTTTATTCTTGTTATGTCCTCGATTAGTTTCTCTTTCATTTGATAAATGCCGGACACTTGGTTCAAACTTCACTGTCTCATCTTGCCCGATCTCAACCTTTCCCATTTCATTCTTGTTGAATTCATCTGTTTCTTTCAACTTCGATCCTTCTCCTTCGTCTTGTTTCATTTCCTTTCGAATGCCATCCTCTTTCTTTCTAAAGTTGTCATTTCTTTCGCCAAAATTCGATGTCAAAATACGATTCTCTTCTTCAACACCAATTTCAACTTCGTTACTCGTGTTACCTTTTTCTCCAAATCTGACTTCACTTTCTTCGACTTTGGTGCAACGTTCTTCATAATGGATATTGCATTGATTATTAATTTCTTCCATAACTCCCTGGCTCTTCTGACTTCGGGTCTTGCATACGATCATGTCATTCTCTGTTTCACCAGATTCCAAATCTAGATTCACACCCGTTTGACTGAAAGTTTGTTTCACTTTTCCATTCTTGGTTTCACGATTTCCAATGGATACCATTTCCGGAATCAAATCTGTTTTAAACATAGGTTCATCCACACTTTCTTCCACAAGAAATGTACTTTCTTTACGCTGCTGTTCTTTATCTAAATTCGATGTCTCGAACTTTCGTGACTGATGCTCATTTTTTAACAGTTGGCATTCCTGTGGTCCTTCATCAGTTCTGTTAATTTCGATTTTATTGCCTTTCCCAGTGTCAGACTTATTATCTTTCAACTCTTCCTCCGTAACTTTAACCAGCTTCTGACATTCCTCTTTCATTTCTTTATTAAACTCTGTATATTCTTGTCTTTCCTGTCTCGATCTTTGTACGTCATGCCGTATTTCACTAAGTTTTCTCAGTATTGTATCTAGTTTATCTTCTACAGTTTCTTCTTGTCTCTCTTTGGTTTGTCTTTCGTCGCTTTGTCTTCCTTTCTCTTGTTCGTTTCTTTGTTTCTCTATATTTTGTCCTCCAGCATTGTGTTCTTCGCCCTTTTCTTTTACTTCCTTTTGTATTTCATCATTATGCCTTAATTCATTTTGTTCTTCACCATATTGTTTCCTTGAACAATTTACGCAGTACCAAGCAGTAGTGGACATACTTATAATATCGTACATATTGATATTAACACACTTCCAATGGTACGATAAATTACAATTGTGACATATAATAGAGGCTACTATTCTCCTAGACTTTTGCATGGACACTATTTCATCGCAACAACAGCCATACTTATTAGTACTCATCACATTATGGGTAATGTCCATATTATTACTTTGTTTTTCAGTCATTTTCACTTTGTGTTCGAATGTTCAGTTAGGGACTTCCTTCCCTTCTCTAACCCCAGGACATATCTTCTAAAGTTTTTTTTTCACAAACGCAATTTTCTCTTGCACAACTACAATCAATAATTAAGATTTCCACCACACACAACTCTAAAATTCCGAAGTTGAATCCACTTCATTTCAGATAGAATTTACCTGTATTCCCTGACTTCAACTTCCAATCCTGTCGCTGGAAGTCGCCATTTTGTAACAGCCCTTGCTCTTGCAGGTTTCATTTTTCTTATTGCGCAACAAATTCTTTTTTCATAGTCCCGCGACATGGCAGGCGTCGTGGAACTGTAGGCCCATGGTCGCCATTGAGGTATGTCCTCAAAACAGATAACGCATTCCAAGTCCTTGAATAATAGGCTGGCATGATGGAAACCACATCATCACAACGTCCGGTCGGTTAACTGAATATTACCGTGACGTAATAGATGGAGATTGCGTTTAATTTTGGATATATATATTGATGCGAAAAGTTAAACAGCAGCAGCAAGGAGTATATAATCAGTTATGTTGTATTTCAATATTCAATTTAACATATAATTTTCTGAGTAAGATTATTCCAATTCCTGATATAGTAGGATTGTATTAAACAAAATTGTGATAAATCAATAATCATACAAAGACAATAAAGAGCATGAACAGGTAATTATATACAAGATTTATTAACAAATGAGCAGCAATGAAGAAAGAATAAACCATGGGTTAGATTTAGTTTAGTTCGGTCATCTGTAGAATTAGTAAGACTGGAAAATAAAAGTTTGTCTTGCACCAGTAATCAATATAAGCTTGCTTCATGAGTAGAATACCATGGACATTTAGTTGAATCAATTGTCTTCCAGCCTTGATATGTGATACAGAATAAACACAGGTAAGCTGAATCGCCTTCGTAGAAAATCTATAAATTCTTTTAATAAACATTATTATCGTAATAATTCATTTATTCTAATTCATCCATCACTAATATTTATATTTCATTTATAATAATAGCTTATTTTTATCATAAATATTCTTAAATCATTTTATATTCATAATAATTATTGTAGTACTGCGATTATAACTACCTATGTTACAAAATCAAATGTTCTTTCTTTCAGGCATGAGACGTTAGTAACCGGTATCCAGGTATTTTAGTGCAAAGCTTCTGTATAATAACCATATATCATGTTAATAAACGGCGCATGATATTATTCGTTTCATTGTTTGTTCAATCGTACACTCCTTAATATATGTATTTCTACAGACGTATTAAATGATGCATGACACACTAAACCTTTGATCGTGATTTGCTTGGTTGCGGGATTGAATAGTTCAGAAAATTGAATTTTATATTATAGATTTTGAACGTAGTATTAAAGCGATTACATTTACACGAATTTTGAATTTAATATTTGTCCCTGGAGTTTCGAAGAAAAGGGGCAGAGCCCCTAAATGTATTACTTACGGGTTCATGTTATTTCGAAGATTAATTTTCAAAACTTCAGATAGTATTGCCTATTGTCTTGTATCAGTGTAATTAAGTATACTATATTCTTCTTTTTCTTATTTAGTTTCAAGAGATTCGGACCAAATTCCAAGTTATGTTTACACAGTCTCCCGGTGTAGATTAAGAATAACGTCATCTTAAAGAACTAATAACAAATATAATAAACGAACAATGAGCAAAACATTAACAAATTTATGTAGGTGCAGGATTGTAATGCGTACACCAAATGGTGGATCATTACAATTTTCCCCCTCGCCAAATAAAATTTTAACGTTAGATAAAATTTTAAAGATTAATTAACTCATGCATAACAGAATCTTAAACTGAGACAATCCACCGTATGATTATATTTGGAACTCATGTGACGTTGTATATGACGATCACATTCTTTTTCCTCTTTTTCCATTCGGAGTACCGTAAGGTTACACTGCTCATAGGGTCTATCAATACGAATTTCGGATTTATTTCTCCATATTTCCTCATGTTCCGAAATCGCTTCAGAAGAGTATCATTTTCCATATAAATTACATTAGAGCTTTCCGATATAATTCGTTTCCTTTTTTCTCTCTTCCAGATGATGCAAGTTTTTATTGGATTCGGAATGTTGTGTTGAAATGTACTAATTACAAACATTCCAAATGTAAGTATATTTTTCATTCTCCTTCTCTTACGGTGCATCAAGTGTGTTTTCACACTTATGTTCGAAGCAACTTTCGTTGTCTCTTCAGGTCGGTATTGTTCTTCCATTGACTTCTCTTTTCTATCTTTCTTTTTCTTCCGTTTTCTTTTTCTGGGTTTCCGAATGAAATGATAAAAACTCTTTCTTGTCAGTTTTCGGTGGATTTTACTTTTATTCCTCTGGTTATCCCCAATTACCGATTTATTGAATTTTACTTTCCTCCTTTTCCTTTTCCACACTTTACTGTTCAGATTCTCATTCTTGCACTCAATACGTGATTGCTGTCCCTTCATGATTTGGTAGCCATCTTTAGAAATTTTCTTCACTTTCACTTTCTTCTTTTTCTTTCTCCAAGTCATAACTCTTCTTTCATGATGGCATTTCTTTCTTTTCTTCGAAAGGTATATCCACATATATCCTTTCAGATACCTTTTCATCATTCTCTTCATTCTATGTACTCTTCTTCGTCTTATCCGATGATGTTTCACTCTATATCTCACTTCTTTATTCTTGTTATGTCCTCGATTAGTTTCTCTTTCATTTGATAAATGCCGGACACTTGGTTCAAACTTCACTGTCTCATCTTGCCCGATCTCAACCTTTCCCATTTCATTCTTGTTGAATTCATCTGTTTCTTTCAACTTCGATCCTTCTCCTTCGTCTTGTTTCATTTCCTTTCGAATGCCATCCTCTTTCTTTCTAAAGTTGTCATTTCTTTCGCCAAAATTCGATGTCAAAATACGATTCTCTTCTTCAACACCAATTTCAACTTCGTTACTCGTGTTACCTTTTTCTCCAAATCTGACTTCACTTTCTTCGACTTTGGTGCAACGTTCTTCATAATGGATATTGCATTGATTATTAATTTCTTCCATAACTCCCTGGCTCTTCTGACTTCGGGTCTTGCATACGATCATGTCATTCTCTGTTTCACCAGATTCCAAATCTAGATTCACACCCGTTTGACTGAAAGTTTGTTTCACTTTTCCATTCTTGGTTTCACGATTTCCAATGGATACCATTTCCGGAATCAAATCTGTTTTAAACATAGGTTCATCCACACTTTCTTCCACAAGAAATGTACTTTCTTTACAGCTGCTGTTCTTTATCTAAATTCGATGTCTCGAACTTTCGTGACTGATGCTCATTTTTTAACAGTTGGCATTCCTGTGGTCCTTCATCAGTTCTGTTAATTTCGATTTTATTTGCCTTTCCCAGTGTCAGACTTATTATCTTTCAACTCTTCCTCCGTAACTTTAACCAGCTTCTGACATTCCTCTTTCATTTCTTTATTAAACTCTGTATATTCTTGTCTTTCCTGTCTCGATCTTTGTACGTCATGCCGTATTTCACTAAGTTTTCTCAGTATTGTATCTAGTTTATCTTCTACAGTTTCTTCTTGTCTCTCTTTGGTTTGTCTTTCGTCGCTTTGTCTTCCTTTCTCTTGTTCGTTTCTTTGTTTCTCTATATTTTGTCCTCCAGCATTGTGTTCTTCGCCCTTTTCTTTTACTTCCTTTTGTATTTCATCATTATGCCTTAATTCATTTTGTTCTTCACCATATTGTTTCCTTGAACAATTTACGCAGTACCAAGCAGTAGTGGACATACTTATAATATCGTACATATTGATATTAACACACTTCCAATGGTACGATAAATTACAATTGTGACATATAATAGAGGCTACTATTCTCCTAGACTTTTGCATGGACACTATTTCATCGCAACAACAGCCATACTTATTAGTACTCATCACATTATGGGTAATGTCCATATTATTACTTTGTTTTTCAGTCATTTTCACTTTGTGTTCGAATGTTCAGTTAGGGACTTCCTTCCCTTCTCTAACCCCAGGACATATCTTCTAAAGTTTTTTTTTCACAAACGCAATTTTCTCTTGCACAACTACAATCAATAATTAAGATTTCCACCACACACAACTCTAAAATTCCGAAGTTGAATCCACTTCATTTCAGATAGAATTTACCTGTATTCCCTGACTTCAACTTCCAATCCTGTCGCTGGAAGTCGCCATTTTGTAACAGCCCTTGCTCTTGCAGGTTTCATTTTTCTTATTGCGCAACAAATTCTTTTTTCATAGTCCCGCGACATGGCAGGCGTCGTGGAACTGTAGGCCCATGGTCGCCATTGAGGTATGTCCTCAAAACAGATAACGCATTCCAAGTCCTTGAATAATAGGCTGGCATGATGGAAACCACATCATCACAACGTCCGGTCGGTTAACTGAATATTACCGTGACGTAATAGATGGAGATTGCGTTTAATTTTGGATATATATATTGATGCGAAAAGTTAAACAGCAGCAGCAAGGAGTATATAATCAGTTATGTTGTATTTCAATATTCAATTTAACATATAACTTTCTGAGTAAGATTATTCCAATTCCTGATATAGTAGGATTGTAATTAAACAAAATTGTGATAAATCAATAATCATACAAAGACAATAAAGAGCATGAACAGGTAATTATATTACAAGATTTATTAACAAATGATCAGCAATGAAGAAAGAATAAACCATGGGTTAGATTTAGTTTAGTTCGGTCATCTGTAGAATTAGTAAGACTGGAAAATAAAAGTTTTGTCTTGCACCAGTAATCAATATAAGCTTGCTTCATGAGTAGAATACCATGGACATTTAGTTGAATCAATTGTCTTCCAGCCTTGATATGTGATACAGAATTAACACAGGTAAGCTGAATCGCCTTCGTAGAAAATCTATAAATTCTTTTAATAAACATTATTATCGTAATAATCATTTATTCTAATTCATCCATCACTAATATTTATATTTCATTTATAATAATAGCTTATTTTTATCATAAATATTCTTAAATCATTTTATATTCATAATAATTTATTGTAGTACTGCGATTATAACTACCTATGTTACAAAATCAAATGTTCTTTCTTTCAGGCATGAGACGTTAGTAACCGGTATCCAGGTATTTTAGTGCAAAGCTTCTGTATAATAACCATATATCATGTTAATAAACGGCGCATGATATTATTCGTTTCATTGTTTGTTCAATCGTACACTCCTTAATATATGTATTTCTACAGACGTATTAAATGATGCATGACACACTAACTTTGATCGTGATTTGCTTGGTTGCGGGATTGAATAGTTCAGAAAATTGAATTTTATATTATTAGATTTTGAACGTAGTATTAAAGCGATTACATTTACACGAATTTTGAATTTAATATTTGTCCCTGGAGTTTCGAAGAAAAGGGGCAGAGCCCCTAAATGTATTACTTACGGGTTCATGTTATTTCGAAGATTAATTTTCAAAACTTCAGATAGTATTGCCTATTGTCTTGTATCAGTGTAATAAGTATACTATATTCTTCTTTTTCTTATTTAGTTTCAAGAGATTCGGACCAAATTCCAAGTTATGTTTACACAGTCTCCCGGTGTAGATTAAGAATAACGTCATCTTAAAGAACTAATAACAAATATAATAACGAACAATGAGCAAAACATTAACAAATTTATGTAGGTGCAGGATGTAATGCGTACACCAAATGGTGGATCATTACAATTTTCCCCTCGCCAAATAAAATTTTAACGTTAGATAAAATTTTAAAGATTAATTAACTCATGCATAACAGAATCTTAAACTGAGACAATCCACCGTATGATTATATTTGGAACTCATGTGACGTTGTATATGACGATCACATTCTTTTTCCTCTTTTTCCATTCGGAGTACAGTAAGGTTACACTGCTCATAGGGTCTATCAATACGAATTTCGGATTTATTTCTCCATATTTCCTCATGTTCCGAAATCGCTTCAGAAGAGTATCATTTTCCATATAAATTACATTAGAGCTTTCCGATATAATTCGTTTCCTTTTTTCTCTCTTCCAGATGATGCAAGTTTTTATTGGATTCGGAATGTTGTGTTGAAATGTACTAATTACAAACATTCCAAATGTAAGTATATTTTTCATTCTCCTTCTCTTACGGTGCATCAAGTGTGTTTTCACACTTATGTTCGAAGCAACTTTCGTTGTCTCTTCAGGTCGGTATTGTTCTTCCATTGACTTCTCTTTTCTATCTTTCTTTTTCTTCCGTTTTCTTTTTCTGGGTTTCCGAATGAAATGATAAAACTCTTTCTTGTCAGTTTTCGGTGGATTTTACTTTTATTCCTCTGGTTATCCCCAATTACCGATTTATTGAATTTTCCTTTCCTCCTTTCCTTTTCCACACTTTACTGTTCAGATTCTCATTCTTGCACTCAATACGTGATTGCTGTCCCTTCATGATTTGGTAGCCATCTTTAGAAATTTTCTTCACTTTCACTTTCTTCTTTTTCTTTCTCCAAGTCATAACTCTTCTTTCATGATGGCATTTCTTTCTTTTCTTCGAAAGGTATATCCACATATATCCTTTCAGATACCTTTTCATCATTCTCTTCATTCTATGTACTCTTCTTCGTCTTATCCGATGATGTTTCACTCTATATCTCACTTCTTTATTCTTGTTATGTCCTCGATTAGTTTCTCTTTCATTTGATAAATGCCGGACACTTGGTTCAAACTTCACTGTCTCATCTTGCCCGATCTCAACCTTTCCCATTTCATTCTTGTTGAATTCATCTGTTTCTTTCAACTTCGATCCTTCTCCTTCGTCTTGTTTCATTTCCTTTCGAATGCCATCCTCTTTCTTTCTAAAGTTGTCATTTCTTTCGCCAAAATTCGATGTCAAAATACGATTCTCTCTTCTTCAACACCAATTTCAACTTCGTTACTCGTGTTACCTTTTCTCCAAATCTGACTTCACTTTCTTCGACTTTGGTGCAAGTTCTTCATAATGGATATTGCAATTGATTATAATTTCTTCCATAACTCCCTGGCTCTTCTGACTTCGGGTCTTGCATACGATCATGTCATTCTCTGTTTCACCAGATTCCAAATCTAGATTCACACCCGTTTGACTGAAAGTTTGTTTCACTTTTCCATTCTTGGTTTCACGATTTCCATGGATACCATTTCCGGAATCAAATCTGTTTTAAACATAGGTTCATCCACACTTTCTTCCACAAGAAATGTACTTTCTTTACGCTGCTGTTCTTTATCTAAATTCGATGTCTCGAACTTTCGTGACTGATGCTCATTTTTTAACAGTTGGCATTCCTGTGGTCCTTCATCAGTTCTGTTAATTTCGATTTTATTGCCTTTCCCAGTGTCAGACTTATTATCTTTCAACTCTTCTCCGTAACTTTAACCAGCTTCTGACATTCCTCTTTCATTTCTTTATTAAACTCTGTATATTCTTGTCTTTCCTGTCTCGATCTTTGTACGTCATGCCGTATTTCACTAAGTTTTCTCAGTATTGTATCTAGTTTATCCTTCTACAGTTTCTTCTTGTCTCTCTTTGGTTTGTCTTTCGTCGCTTTGTCTTCCTTTCTCTTGTTCGTTTCTTTGTTTCTCTATATTTTGTCCTCCAGCATTGTGTTCTTCGCCCTTTTCTTTTACTTCCTTTTGTATTTCATCATTATGCCTTAATTCATTTTGTTCTTCACCATATTGTTTCCTTGAACAATTTACGCAGTACCAAGCAGTAGTGGACATACTTATAATATCGTACATATTGATATTAACACACTTCCAATGGTACGATAAATTACAATTGTGACATATATATAGAGGGCTACTATTCTCCTAGACTTTTTGCATGGGACACTATTTCATCGCAACAACAGCCATACTTATTAGTACTCATCACATTATGGGTA